>NW_019268529.1:2823281-2917155 GCF_002738365.1 Cucurbita moschata
TTTTTTTTTTTTTTTTTTTTTTTTTTTCTTGTTCTTTCCTTTGCTCTGTTTCTCCCTCCGCGTAGTAAAAGTCCACTTTTCTCTCCACGTTGTCTGCATCACAGTGAAACCTACCATTGATAGAGAAATCTCACGACTTCTTCCATGCCCTCCTTCACTACCTTCCTCTAATTTAATATTCAAACCCAAATCTTCACGGAATCCATATGGTTCGAACCCGAATCAAACTCATCTCCGCCATTACTGTTTCTTAATTCTCAAAAAACAGAGCATCACCTCTGTTTTCATTGAGCCCACCTGAAGCTTCCTCCATCGGTGACGTTTCTTCTCATTTTTTGTATATAAAATTGATATGGGAATGGAATAATTCAAGGATACCCTGGAATCATGGTCGATTAGTGTTGGCAATCTTGACTATTTCTTCTTTTTCCTTCAATCATGCCCTATTAGTGCTCTTAGTCCTCCTCACGATCAACCCTCATTCTCTTTTTCTCTGCTTTTCCGTTCTCAATGGGGCAATGGTGAAGCCCTTGAGTTCATCCATTTGGTGCAACATTTTTCTGGCTATCTGTTCCGATTGTTCTAGTTTTAGGCTTCTTTGAAGTGGGTTTCTCCTAATCTATCCATTTGGGCAAGATTTTTCTTGCTATCTGTTCCGATTCTTCCAGTTTTTGGCTTCTCTGAAGTGGGTTTCTTCTAATCCATCCATTTGGAGCAAGATTTTTCCGGCTATCTGCTCCGATTGTTCCAGTTTTAGGCTTCTCTGAAGTGGGTTTCTTCTACTCTTCGCTGAGGAGGTATGTTTATTGAATCCGTTTATAAACCTGTGTTTTCTTTTGGGGTTTGAGATTGTTCGATCATACAATGCATTATGAATCATTGTTTGATTTTGATCTGTTTGTGGCGTTTTCGGACATTAGATGTTGTTTTTTGTTATGCAGCTGCTGGATTTAACTTAAGAACTTGTATTGCGTTTGACAATGGCATCGAAGTCATTCAAGCCAAACCGTTCAAATTTGTCAACAGCTTCTGATGCATCTGAAGCACAGAAGCCTCCTCTTCCACCTACTGTGACATTCGGTCGGAGAACCTCCTCCGGTCGCTATATTAGCTACTCGAGGGATGATCTCGATAGCGAGCTTGGGAGTGGTGACTTTATGAACTATACTGTGCACATTCCTCCAACGCCTGATAATCAACCAATGGATCCTTCAATCTCACAGAAGGTTGAAGAACAATACGTATCGAATTCGCTGTTTACCGGTGGGTTCAATAACATAACACGAGCTCATTTAATGGACAAAGTGATTGAATCTGAAGCAACACATCCTCAAATGGCGGGTACGAAAGGATCTTCGTGTTCTATACCTGGCTGTGATGCTAAGGTTATGAGCGACGAACGTGGAAATGATATACTCCCTTGTGAATGCGATTTCAAGATATGTCGAGATTGCTATGTCGATGCTGTTAAACTAGGTGGTGGGATTTGTCCAGGCTGCAAAGAACCGTATAAAAACACAGATCTTGATGAAATTGCTGTTGAACATGGAAGACCGCTTCCGCTTCCTCCACCAGCCACAATGTCGAAGATGGAGAGGAGGCTGTCGTTGATGAAGTCGACGAAATCTGCGTTGATGCGAAGCCACACGGGGGTTGGAGAATTTGATCATAATAAATGGCTATTCGAAACGAGAGGAACTTATGGATATGGGAATGCTATATGGCCAAAGGATGAGGGTTTTGATAATGGTAATACTGATGAAGTCGAGCCTATGGAGTTCATGAATAAGCCGTGGCGGCCCCTAACTCGAAAGTTGAAGATTCCTGCTGCTGTTCTTAGCCCGTATCGGTATGTTCTTAGTTTATAAGTGGTATTGATATTCTAGCATGCTATGGGATTTCATCCAACTTATTGTTGAATAACATTGTTGTGACAGACTTTTGATCGTTGTTCGAATGGTCGTGCTCGGGTTCTTCTTGGCTTGGCGAGTGAGCCATCCGAACACCGATGCGTACTGGTTGTGGGCTATGTCTATAGTTTGTGAGATTTGGTTTGCTTTTTCTTGGCTGCTCGATCAGCTGCCGAAGTTGTGCCCCATCAATAGAGCTACTGATCTTAACGTGTTGACGGAGAAATTCGAAACACCTAGTCCGAGTAATCCAACCGGAAAATCTGATCTACCGGGCATAGATATCTTTGTTTCTACTGCAGATCCCGAGAAAGAACCGCCTCTTGTAACTGCGAACACGATCCTTTCGATTCTAGCTGCAGATTATCCGGTTGAAAAGCTTGCTTGTTATGTTTCTGATGATGGAGGTGCGCTTTTAACTTTCGAGGCCATGGCTGAAGCTGCAAGTTTTGCTAATACTTGGGTTCCTTTCTGTCGAAAACATGGCATCGAACCGCGCAATCCCGAGTCTTATTTTAGTTTGAAAAGAGATCCATTCAAGAACAAAGTTAAGCCAGATTTTGTTAAGGATCGTAGACGTGTTAAGCGTGAGTATGACGAGTTCAAAGTTCGTATTAATGGACTTCCTGACTCTATTCGTCGTCGCTCGGATGCTTATCATGCACGAGAAGAAATCAAAGCTATGAAGCTTCAGAAACAGAACATTGGTGCTGATGAACCGATTGAGAGTGTGAAAATCGCTAAAGCGACATGGATGGCTGATGGCACGCATTGGCCAGGGACTTGGTTGCAGCCATCGTCTGAGCACTCGAAGGGTGACCATGCCGGTATCATACAGGTATGACGCGAACCTACTCGAAGATCATTGTTTAAATAGGGATTTCGATCGTTTTTTTCACTGAGGTGTCTATCTTGTTTTGTTATAGGTGATGTTGAAGCCACCTAGTGATGAACCTCTTCATGGAAATGTTGAAGATGAGAAACTTATCGACACTTCCGAGGTCGATATTCGTCTTCCTTTACTCGTTTATGTTTCTCGAGAGAAACGACCAGGCTATGACCACAACAAGAAGGCAGGAGCGATGAATGCTCTAGTTCGAGCCTCGGCAATCATGTCGAATGGTCCGTTCATTCTCAACCTCGATTGTGACCACTATATCTACAACTCTCAAGCAATGAGAGAAGGAATGTGCTTCATGATGGATCGTGGAGGCGATCGTCTTTGCTATGTCCAATTCCCTCAAAGGTTCGAGGGCATTGATCCTTCCGATCGATATGCAAATCACAACACTGTGTTTTTCGACGTTAACATGCGAGCTCTTGACGGTCTTCAAGGACCAGTGTACGTCGGAACAGGATGTCTGTTTAGAAGGGTTGCCCTATATGGTTTCGATCCACCTCGATCGAAAGAGCATCACCCTGGTTTTTGTAGTTGTTGTTGTGGCGGACGAAAAAAGCATACATCCGTTGCGAGCACACCGGAAGAGAGCAGAGCTTTGAGAATGGGTGATTCTGATGATGAAGAAATGAATCTCTCTTTGTTTCCTAAGAGATTTGGGAACTCTACTTTCCTTATTGATTCAATCCCGGTTGCTGAATTTCAAGGCCGCCCCTTGGCCGATCACCCTGCCGTGAAGAACGGACGTCCACCGGGTGCTCTTACGATCCCTCGTGATCTCCTCGATGCTTCAACAGTTGCAGAGGCAATCAGTGTCATTTCTTGCTGGTACGAAGACAAGACCGAATGGGGTAACCGTGTTGGATGGATTTACGGATCTGTTACTGAAGATGTGGTCACTGGATATAGGATGCATAATAGAGGATGGAAATCGGTGTACTGCGTAACAAAACGAGACGCTTTCCGTGGGACAGCTCCGATCAACCTAACAGATAGGCTGCATCAAGTCCTCCGATGGGCTACCGGGTCGGTCGAGATCTTCTTCTCCCGCAACAACGCCATCCTAGCTAGTCCAAGAATGAAACTTCTACAAAGAATAGCATACTTAAACGTGGGGATATATCCATTCACTTCAATCTTCCTCATAGTATATTGCTTTCTACCAGCACTGTCGCTGTTCTCCGGTCAGTTCATCGTCCAAACGCTTAACGTCACGTTCCTTACATACCTTCTGGTTATCACGTTAACGTTGTGCATGCTTGCGGTGCTCGAGATCCGATGGTCTGGTATTGAATTAGAAGAGTGGTGGAGGAATGAGCAGTTCTGGTTGATTGGTGGTACAAGTGCACATCTTGCTGCTGTACTTCAGGGTCTGCTAAAAGTCGTTGCTGGGATCGAAATATCGTTCACTTTGACATCGAAATCGGGAGGTGACGACGTTGACGACGAGTTTGCTGATCTCTACATAGTGAAATGGACATCTCTAATGATACCACCAATCACGATCATGATAACGAACCTAATAGCAATAGCAGTCGGGTTTAGCCGAACGATATACAGTGTGATACCGCAATGGAGCCGACTGATCGGTGGCGTTTTCTTTAGCTTCTGGGTATTGGCTCATCTCTACCCTTTTGCCAAAGGGCTGATGGGAAGAAGAGGAAGAACACCTACCATTGTTTTTGTGTGGTCAGGGCTTATTGCTATCACCATATCTCTTCTTTGGGTAGCCATTAGTCCTCCATCAGGAACTAACCAAATTGGAGGTTCATTCACATTCCCTTAAACACTTAATTTTTTTTTTGTCTCCCAAAATTCTTTCACTTCATAAACTTGAATTAGGTACATTCTTCTGTTGTAATTCTTGCAAATTTTTACCATCTATAATAATTCACTTTTGGGTAACTTTTGGGTATCGTTGTATTTGAAAAATGTAACACCCGAGTAAAAGAGAGATATACGATGGTTAAGAACCGGTTAAAGTTACTATCTATATAACAAAGCTATGATATTATTAGGTACTTCTGCACCTAATGGCTCAGTAACATGGTTAGGTTATCTACTCCTCGCTTTCTAACAATGAAAATTATCTTCACAATTCAACACATTGTTCTTTCAACATGTTTTGTTCTCACTCATATGTATTTTATTTGCAAATGTGATACCTGAATAAAAGAGAGATATACTATGGTTAAGTAATGTTTAAAGTTGTTATCTATACAACAAAGTTATGATATTAGGTTTTTCGGCTCTTAATAGCCCAGTAACATGGTTAGGTTACCTACTCCTCGCTTTCTAAAAGTGAAAATTATTCCCATAGACTAACACAGTCATTTTAATATGTTTTGTTCTCACTCATATGCATTCTAGAAAAAATTTCAAGAGGTCACCCAATATAGAATTGCTCAAATCAAAGCATGTTTAATTATAGAATCATGTATATGCACGAGGTCCGGCACATAAGAATCATAACACATGATCCATTTGGTTGAAGGAACGTGACTATTTTGGTTAAACACTTTGATACTCCTCCTAAATGATGAAATCATGTTCCCTTCGTTTAAAGGTATTTCTCGAGATCCCAAAGAAACCGTTTGAATGATGTGTGTATGCCTTATTTTAGATTAAAAAAAATTATAGTTGTTGATTTCTTTTAAAATTAACATCACGTCATACATGTAGTAGCGACTTAAGCTAAGAATTAGAAGACCGATCGTTAATATCAATGAGTAAATATTTAAATGACTTTCAATATGAACGTAGCAAACCAATCATAACTTGACATTTGAATTGTTTTATAATTATTTTACAACTAAGAGTTAAATCATTTTATAACTATATTAAAATTCGCTCCATATTATGCCATGTAAACTTACCATTAGTTAAATTTAATAATTATTGATAAAAATGATATGATAAATTAAATTGAAACTTCTGAAACAATGAATACCAAATATTTAAATTTAAAATATTGATGTTGATAGAATATTTTTTAAATATGTATATAAATAAAAGTATTTACATTAAAAAGAATAAAAAAATCCACAATTTTTTTTAAATATTATTGCATTATATATATTCAATTTTCGGGATGGGATGAAATTAAAAATTAAATATTCCTTTTCTTCCACGTGGAAGTTTTTCTTTAATGTTTCCCCAAAATTGTGAAAAATATGTAAATTATAAGTATATTTAAATAATTTAAAACGATTTTGCACATCTAGCGTTTGTAGTCCAACGGTTAGGATAATTGCCTTCAGACCTGGGTTCGACTCTCGGCAAACGCATTATTTATATATTTTTTTGGTTAATTATAAATAGAAATAGTACTTGGTTCAGCAGAAAAAAAAAAATCTATTTACGAATTATATTTAAAAAATATTCATAAAATTTCATTATTACTTTTTAAACATAACAGCAACTGTCCGTGTATTTTTAAACTTTTTGTAAAAGTTGAAAGTATTAATAAAACCTTTTAATGTTCAACGTATTTTTTAAACATTAAAATTTAAACTAAAGTAACGAGATTTTCATTCATCCTGTTAAACTAAAGTAACGAGATTTTCATTCATCCCAAACTATATTTAAAGATATTTATAGAATTTTTTTTTAAGTTTAAAAATATTATTAAAACTTTTAAGAGTTTAGTGGTATTTTTATTAATTTAATTAAAAAATAAAAAAATAGAAAAATATAAACAAAAGTATTTAAAATCCATGTTTTTTCCCGCCCAAACGCCCGTTTTAATATCTTCCAATAAATATAATTTCCAATTAGTTTCAAACTCTCAATCATCTAGCGTTTGTAGTCCAACGGTTAGGATAATTGCCTTCCAAGCAATAGACCCGGGTTCGACTCCCGGCAAACGCAATTCATTTTTGTTTTTCTTCTTTTTTACTTTTTCTTTAAGGGTTTAGACCCTGGTTCGACTACCTGGAAACACAATTTTTTTTGTTTTTCTTCTTTTTTACTTTTTCTTAAGGGTTTAGACCCGGGTTCGACTCCCGGGAAACACAATTTTTTTTGCTTTTCTTCTTTTTTACTTTTTCTTTTAAGGGTTTAGGCCCGGGTTCGACTCCCGCGAAACACAATTTTTTTTGTTTTTCTTCTTTTTTACTTTTTCTTAAGGGTTTATTTTCATTGTTGTTGTTCCTTTGAATTAAAATTTTCTTAAATAAAAAAAACTTTTCAATTTTCCAGGATTATTAGTACAATTTTAACCTTTTTATTTTATGCTATTTCATCCACTTTAATTAATACATGTATTAATCATGGAATATTTGTATAAGAATGTATTGCTTTTTCGTCATAATTTAAGTTGTTTCAATCCCAACTCGGAATTTAGCAATTTTTTATTCGAAAAATAAATTTTTTTATTTCTTATGTATATATATATTTTGTTTTTTTGCGTAGAAAATGTCTCACATATGAGTATGTTTCGGTGTTGTGTAGAATGAGAGTGAAAATGATTACATAGGTGGGACATTGAAAGGGTTTGACGTATACATTAAAATTACATATTTCAAGTAATTAAGGATTTCGTTCATTTCTCATTTCATGCACAGTACCAAATAATATGTATATGAGAGTACCTAACTTTCCATATTCATCGATATCCACATAATCCGTAAAAGCTAAGAAATACCATTAGCAATACATTTGTCTCAAACAACAAATGACAAAATATTCCTTACACACTCGCAATTGTGTATCTTATTATGACGATTCTACCACCATTGCTTAAACTATTGTCTAATAATGTGGTGGCATATAACTTAGAGGACGATGAAGAACATGTCACTAAACCTCAAGGTGTCCGTGATTGGAGAAAATGAGCGATGATGAGCCAACTGTAGTCATGGATGGACCCGTCAAAGATTGAAAAGAAGAGATATACGTACAACATTCGAAAGTAGATGCACTCGTTCAGGTAGTACCATGTCTTCTTTACCAAATTATCGAAGACGTTATGCATATAAATATAGGGTGCGGAACTAGCACTACACCATTAAGAAAGATAACGTGAATAAGCCCAAACGAAAGTAATTTCATCCCACATATATTATAATAAGGTTCATAAAAGTATTTAAATGAAAAGAAAATAAAAATTATTCTTAACATGTCATATTGTGAAAAAATAAATATTTAATATCTACAATTTTAGATATCTAGCGTTTGTAGTCCAACGGTTAGGATAATTGCCTTCCAAGCAATAGACCCGGGTTCGACTCCCGGCAAACGCAACTGAACTTTTTTTGGAGTTTTGGTATGTGGGCCTTTCTTAATGGGCTTAGCTTACATCTGACAAGTAGATATACTTTTATCATGTTTCGGCCCAGCCCATAAGTTGCGGGGAAGAAAACAGGAAAAACCCTAATTTATCAGTCGATGGCCTATAAACCCTAATTCGACCTCTTGTTCCCAAGGTGTCGTTTCCTCCATACTTGGCTTTCATTTCTCCAGTTCCAAGTTTCCTCTGAAAACCGAAGATTTTTGTGCATTTTTCTCCACCTTTCAGTTCTAATTCTCATATTATTTTTTCACTTTTTTGATGTTTGCTGTTTGTGCATCCTCTTGAATTTGGTTGAGTTGTGGAGTCGGTTCTCGACTTGTTTGGATTTATTTATTTATTTATTTATTTATTTTGAGTTGCGTGTTCGATTCTATATGCTTATGATGATATTTCCAATAATCTTAGCGGATTTCAGTGAGATTTTACTATCAATGATCTGACTGTTACACACACTGAAAGCCTACTTTACTTGATTTGGTCAGATTTGTTCAAATGTACTGTTCTGTTTTCTGATCGACGATTCGTTTTTGTATTCTCGTACGTATAGTTGTTTTAGCGGATGATGAATCTTTGATGAAGTTGAATTCTTTGTGTTTTGTTAGAATTTCTGATTTGATTCGATTACATAAAATTTGTTTTCAACTTCTTCACCTTCTAACTTCTTCATACTTAAGTTTTGATCGTTATCGGATTGAAGATCCTCACCTTCTAACTTCTTCATATTCGATTCGTGTGGTATTTAGCATTTGAAAATCTATTCGCAATGATGATATCCTTAAGGCTTGTTTCTCAGAAACATTCGCAGTGGCCGCCTGAGAGCTTTCGCCTTCGCCAGGCTTGAGAGCTAATGCTGCTTTATCCTTCCTTGGATGTCTGAGTCTCTTGTGAACATATTAAGATAGCTGTTTTTTTCGTTTGTTTGATCATGTTCTTCATTTGAAAATTGTGGCAACAATGATGATATCTGTAAGGCTTGTTTCTCAAAACATTCGCAGTGGCCGCCTTAGAGCTTTCGCCTTCGCCGGGCTTGAGAGCTAATGCTGCTCTATCCTTCCTTGGATGTCTGAGTCCTTTTAATCATCTTCTCCTTACCAAATTACCATTCATAATTATCAAAAATATAATTTATAAACATTGGATTAATTTAATTAGTGTTCATTCATCATTAAAATACCATATTAAAATATAATTATTTGATTTAATTTTACAATTGACAAATGAAGATCAAACGTATTCTAGTGTTGGTTAATTTTATAATTAATTTTATTTTGAATTATTTATGTAAAATGGAAATTTATATAAATTTTATTAAGACTATTTAGTTGAGAATAACTATTAAAATTTTTTATTAAGTAAACCGACTTAAAAATAAGTTCCATGTTTTATAATGTAAGTTATTTATGATTCAAAAGATTAAATTTATTATATTTATTAACAAATTATTATTAAATTAAAATTTAATTAATTAAAGTTATATTATTGATTTAAGATCATTTTACTTAGTTTGATAAGAATTAATTATCTTAAATGAAGAAATGAAATTGTTTAAATTGCATGAAATATTAATGTTTATATGGAGCATAACTTGGGATAATAGACTTATTTTAAACAAATATTTTTGAACAATAATAATAAATACAGTTAAATAATTTGGAAGTCAATTTTATTTCCAAATAATAAAAAAAAAACAATTCATAGGTTTAAAATTTAAACAGAAATAAGGCAACAAGCGTATAATTTATCTTTTTAAATATAAAAATTGTTATGTTTTTTGTTTTTAAGGAAAAAAAGGAACTAAAATAATAAATATGTTATATGCAAGAATATTTAGGGTATTTAAATATTAAAAATAAAATTGAGAATAAATAATCATTATTGGTCATTTGATACACTAAAATAAAATTGAAGTAAAAAATATAAATATACAATTTATATTAAACTTTTATATTTATTTAATTTAAGAAAAGAATATAACAAATGAAAAATAAAATAATTATAAAGCCCATTTTCAAAGGCCCAGCCCACTTTTTTCCTTGAGAAAGACAAAACTCACCCCATAATGCTTCTTCTCCTTCATGACTCTTCACCGTTTTCAGCAGTTCGGTGTCGCCGTCGTGGTTTCTTCCGCCCCTGCCGCTACCGCAGCCTCCTCTCCGCCTCCTCGCAGCAGTTTTATAGACTCCGTTGTTGTAACAGGTATTATTTCAATTTCCATCTATGTGGAATAGCATTTGACACTACGAAAAAACTACATCTCTCATGAAAATCCTTACCGATATTCATGCTATCTTCGCTGAGTTTGAATTCATTCTCCTAGCCTAATTCCTGCTCGACCTCGTTGTTGCTTAGAGATTTTCTTGAACTAGGATCTTTGTCGTAGAGTCTTGATTGGCTGTTGGGCTCTTCGTTGGGGCTTACAATTCTTACAATTCTTGGTCTTCGTTAGAGGCTGAAATTGACATGTTTTTTTATATGAAAGATCAAAGATGCTACATAAAATATAGATATAGGTATAATTTGTTGAAGTTATCTATTTCTAGGAATTTCTCTCCTTACACCCGAAACTTTGCTGAAGAATATTATAGGACTACGGATTTCGTCGTTAATCACAGAGAAGGAAGTAGCTAGGGATTTCTTTCAACAGCAATTGTTCTTTGGAATCGTAATTTCAGTTATCTTCGGTCGTTGTTGTAAGTTCCCTATCCGATTCATTCTGTAATTTTACTTCTTTTTGTAATTAATTTCAATCGGGGTGCATTTTTGTAACCTCCAAGTAGGGATTATAGATCTATGAGAATTTTGTTTCCTGTTCATGAAGGAGTCTTTAATTTTCATTGTGATCGAGTCTGTTGTGTGTTTTCAGTGATGACAGTGATTGAGAATTGACGATATTAGGTTAAATGGAAGAATCCGAGAAACGGAGGGAGCGACTGAGAGCAATGCGAATGGAAGCTTCGCAGGCTGATGTCGCTAATTATATCGAAACTTCTCTGCCTAATCATCTTTCCAATCCATTGGTTGAGTCCTCAGCTAACATGCTTGGGCAATCAGAACCATGTACCGCCCCAAGATTTGATTATTACACAAACCCTATGGCTGCATTTTCTTCTAGCAAGAAGAGAGGGAATCAGACTGTGTCTCATGATTATGTTCCTTCCCACCTCAATAGTTCTCCAGATGCTTATGTTCCTTCCCACCTCAATAGTTCTCCGGATGTTTATGTTCCATCAAATTTTCCAGGTAATTTTATGTTTTCTTAAATAATTTGTGGATGGAAAAAAATAAAGGATCATGTATTGGGAATAGGATATCGAGCTACTTGTTTGATGGTGGATGCTTCATTATAAAAGGGTCCAATTACGAATACATGGGTCAAAAATGGCCTAATGTGCCGGGTTATTATGTTCCCCTCCATGGAAAAATGTTACAAAGAAGCTTTCAAATCAATACAGACATGTAATCTATAAACAAAATCTAGTAGAAGGTGCTCCCAACTTGAGGTTGTAAAATGAACTTAGGGTCACAAAAAACTGTCGATTCTTTCTAGTTTGAACCTTTTGAGAGCTTCTGAATATAGAGATGGCTGTAGGGAGATGTTATTAGGAACATTAAATGCTTCTGGTTATGAACAAAGAGCCTGCATCATGGAGCAGTGCAGAAACAAACCAGAGTCTCAAGAATAGCTTGTGTATCCTCTCTACTACTGTGATTAAAACCAAATTCTTTCAAAATCCATGAAACAAACGGGACATTTATAACTTTACTTGCCTGGCTCCTCACACAAAAAGGAAAAAAAATCCACAAGCTATTTGTTTCAGTGGAACTCTCCATAACCTTTTTAAGAGGAAAGGAGAGATTTTCTGCGTGTTGGAGAAAATTCCAACTAGGAAAAGGTGGCTTTGCCATCATTCATGTCAGGCTTTCCCATATAAAACTTTTTGTCGCTTTCTTAATCCGAGCCACTATGGGAGGGATTCTAAGAGAAACATATTGAGAATCAATTATAAAAGCTAGTCATATACTTTTGAGAAAATTAATGATAAAAGTTAGTCTTTCTTCCTTTTATGGTTCTTATTTGGTTTGATGAGCATGAATGTTAAATGTCTAGAGTATTAAGGATATACAATTAGATGTGCTTCTATTAGTGGTTCGGATTTAAATGTATGTTTGTTTTGCAAGCTTTTGATGGGGGAGGTAAATGTATATATTTAACATAAATGCTACATAGCACTCTTTTGTGTAAAATATACTTCTGTAGTTTGATTTTTGTTTCCAATTCAAACTTTCTAATTCCTCCCCATGGTTGGATGCCATGCAATCGTGAAAGCAGTATTTTTTAAATGATAAAAGACATGAGTTTTGTAATATTTCACATCTATCCTATTAGTATTTGCTAATATTTTACATTAAAGTTTATGTGATGTTACTGGTAGAATTGGGAAGTATCTCATATGGCGATCAGCTATAAATTCTTTTATTTCTCATCATGAGTATGTTCTTTCAGCATTTTGTAGTTAGGGAATCACTTTTCTCCTCCAAATCTAGATATAATATTGTGTTGTAGGAATGAGAAACCCTGAAATGTCTCCCTCTGCGCCTCATCAATTCCATCAACATTCACCTGACCAGAGATTCTATGCACGAGGTTATAGTGGATCTGGTGGCCATGGTAGCCCAGCAATGCCCAGGCCTTTTCCTATGGATCAAAGAAGTCCTAATATGTGGGGTGGACCTAGAAGCCCATATGTCAACCACTTTCCCGGCCCTCCCCCAAGGGGGATGAACTCCCCCAGAGGCCCTTTTGTCAACCAATTCCCTAGCCAGCTACCAAGGGATATGAGCTCACCCAGCTTTGTCTCTGGACCAAGAGGTAATTCTTACCCCAATCAAACGCATGACATGGTTAATCACCTCAGTCCAAGTCCTAGTCCTGGATATCAAGGCAGTTCTAGTCCTGGTGGAGGCAGCCATGGTCATCGTGGCAATATGACCCCTAGTCCAAGATTTGGCTCGGGACGAGGTTTTGGTTCTCATGGTCGTCGTTTTTCATCAGACGAATCATCTAGACCAGAACAGTTTTACAATCCATCCATGCTTGAAGATCCCTGGAAGGTTCTGCAACCTGGTATTTGGAGGCCAGTTGCTCCATTGAGAAGTTCTGCCAACCCTTCAGAATCTTGGATTTCAAAATTCAATACGAAAAAAGCAAGAGTTTCAGATGCTTCTTCTGGCAGGTCAGGCTCTCAACCCAGCCTCGCCGAGTATCTCGCTGCTTCCTTCAACGAAGCAGCCAACAACACACCAGGTGAGTAAAAACTCTTATCCAGATATTTCATCCTACTGTAATTCTGAAACTAGGGATTCCCAAAATCCCAGCCTAATTTTTCTCCATACGCTGGTTTAATATGGTAATATTTAAGGTAAATCTGTAGTGACAGTTATATCTCTCCATGTTAGTTTGTGAGTTCTATGAGCTATTTTCTGTTAGCTACATGTTTGTGGACCGTGTTTGACTGATGGACATGATTTAGCTATGCTCGTCTTTATAAAGAATTTAGTAGGATTATGTTATAATAATATTGCTCTGTTTCATCATCTTCTTAATGTGGAACGTATCTGCTGAATTTGATATTTTGAGTAAATGGTGAAAGTTGGGAACTAACCACAAGAGGAGGAAAATATGCAGGGTTGGCCTCTGCTTTTCCACAAGTTATTTTTAAAAAATCTAATGTTCGATTATGTTACGGAGTCTGAAAAGCCTCGAGTAAGAGCAGATGTATAGAACATTTTTAATGAGATGGTGCCTATAGAATCTATTCTATTCTAAACATATATTATGTCATGGTTCGAGTAGGATAGGTCATAAATATCTAAATTTTTTATTTTTAGATTCTTATTTTTGACCTATTTTCGATATTAAGTAGCAACCCAAATTTTGTATCCATTTTTCATGATATTATGCATGGATTAGATATATTATGAAGATTTTTTTCGAAAAATAGTCTGAAATTTTAAGTGTGTTTGCATAACCTTTTTGTGTCGAAAGATATGATTCATTAATGAATCATCATTAATATCAACACAGTGTAGATTCAAATCTTCCAAAGTTCCTCTATTCAATAATTTTCCTCTTTCTTGTTGTATATCTTTTGTTTCTCGGGCCTAGAGTGAGCTTACATATAAATCTTTGATGATTACAAATGTGAGTAGTTAAGAATAGGGTAACCTAAATGAATAGATTGACATTATCTGCAACTACGAAGGCAATAAGATCTCTATAGAAAATATTGAAATATATTCACTGCTCCACATTTGTTAAAAGCTCTTTACCCTCTTCTTTCTTGTTTACATTTGTCGGGAGTTAACCTCGGGTCTATTGTTTGAAAGGCAATTATCCTAACCGTCGGACTACAAACGCTTCACTTTAGTTCTATGAGCTACATTATTTTCAAAAAGTTCGACATTCAACAAATTTTTATAAAATAATGGGATGAAAACCCACATAAATGCATTTGGGGAGAGACAAACTTTAGAATATTGTTTGGAAGGCAACTATTCTATTGGTTGGACTAATTTTTAAATTAATCATTCAAGAATAATACTAAACTTTATTACAAAATAAATTAAAAAACTAAAATTTAAGATACATGAAAATTAAATTTTAATTTTAATTACTTAAAATTATTTTATAATTCAAAATGTGAAATTTGAGGACCTACCCAATGAAAAGAAATCCCTAAATAAAACTGGTTAAAGAAAAAAGGAAATGAGAAAATGCGTTTGTCGGGAGTCAAACTCGGGTCTATTGCTTGGAAGGCAATTATCCTAACCGTTGGACTACAAACGCTAGATACGTAATTTTTTTTATTATTTACTTACAATTATTATTAATATTTATTACAAAATAAGTTAATAAATCTAAAATTTAAGTTACATGAAAACTAAATTAAATTTGAATTAGTCAGGATTATTTTATAATCGGATCCCTAAAAGAAAATGGTTTTTAAAAAAAGAAAAAAATGCGTTTGCCGGGAGTCGAACCCGGGTCTATTGCTTGGAAGGCAATTATCCTAACCGTTGGACTACAAACGCTATTTGTGTAAGGTAGTAAATTTTTTAAATATAAACTTAATATAAGGTTACAAATCCTTCTACAATGCAATTACTTTCATTTTAACATACTCACCTCGGTGATCTTTAACTACGAGGGCTACCTTCAATAGACGCATATTCACTTCTATTTAGTGCATTCATCCAATCACAAACGTAGGAGTCCCGAACATTCTTGGTTACTAATGCATCACAAAACAAATATTCTACTGTCTTATCTTTCTTCATCGTGCAGTGTTAGCTCTGCACCCTATACTTAAATGGAGGACGTTTTCTTTAGATTTCTTAAAACTTAGAAAATAACATTTTGAAAAAAGAGAGAAGTAACTCGTGATGTTTTAAAGAATAATCTTTCAACGTTTTCATCTACAAATATAAACAAAGATGTATCAGTATTTAACTGTATAGATGAATGCATCTTAAACTCGAGTCGTGTAAACACATTTAAGAGGAATACAACTAAAAGATAATTTGATCGTGCCTGGACTACTCCAAGTGCATTATACTTTGCTCCATGATGTGGCTTAATGGCTTACCGTTCACAACCTACATTCAATAATACTAAAAGAATTATCAACGTAATAAATTAAAATCCTCGACTACAGTGCTAAAAACATGTTATAAAATTTGGTTCGAGTTATATAGTGCAATAAAAAACAAAGTTACTCGACGACTCAATTTATTAATTAAACTTAATTTATAGATTTTATTGAAATGAGTGATTATTTAAGTTAAAATTAGTGAGTGAATTAAATTATTAATCTAGGTCGGGAAATTGAAAATTTCCAAATAATAATAATAATAATAATCATAAAAAGACAGAAATCTAAAAAAATAAAAAAAGAGCTATTTATGCAAAAATATTTGAAGATAAAATCCTCAGTTTTCTGGGAATGGGTAAAATAACCTCAGCACTTTGAGAAGTAACTCGAGCAGGAGCACTTGAGAAAGCGCATGGTTCGCCTCCTCGAACACAGCCTTCAGTGATGGCGGACTTATGCTGAAGTCTGATCTAAGATTCTGGCTGCCGATCGTCAGCTAAATGCAATCATAAAGCTTCATCGTCATTCAACGCCTGGTAATGCTGTTTTTTTTTTTTTTCACCTGTTTTGTTCTTCATTTCCTGAAAAGAATGTTATTTTGACAAACGTCTCGCGAGTTTCTATCAAGAACTGCATTATCTGCGATGCGATGGAGGACCTGGATTGGTTAATTTAAAGCTGAATGTTAGGGTTTTAAGTTTGTTTGTATGTATGTTTGCTGTGAAATCGACATTGTACGATTGTTTTGATGCGAGGGCATCTTGGATTGACTTTGTTAATTAGCTTTTTTTTGTGAAGCGTACTTTGGAATCTGATTGCTTACTTTTGAAGCAGTTTTTACCTTTACTGTGTAAGAAAATGCCCTACAATTAGTTATTTGTATATTCATGATCTATTTGCTAGGTTGATCAGATATTGGCATTATTACTATATCTGTGTTCCAGAAAAATTGGATCTCCAAATGACATTCATATTGTTTTTATTGCTATCTGCATAGCAAAATAAAGTAAAAATCGGTAGTTTTTTTTTTTTTTTGCTGTACTCATAATCCTAAATTTGAGAAAATTCCTGCTATTTCCTTCACTCTGTCTTGGATTTTTTTTTCTTTCCTCTGTTTGGTGTTTTCTTCCTGTATTTACTGTTTCTGAGTTTAATTTTGAGCTTTCCTGTACTATGTAGGATTTTTATTGCTTGAATTAGAATTTGGTATCTGGTCCAGCATTATCTATCCTTGCTAGACTTCAATACTGGAGGAGTGCATTTTGGAGACTAAATTGGATGGATCTGACATGGCTGAGTGCCATTGTAGTAGGGGCCGGCTGCCTTGTTTTGGGATACTGTATTGGTTCGAAGTATCCTCCTCGCATCTTTATCAAAGCCAAATTAGCCAAAAGCAACGAATCCAGCAGAACTGGGAAGAAGGGTAAGCCTAAAGAGCCACTGGAGGTTGAAAACTTGGCTGACATTCTCGAGGACTTCAAGATGGTCTGTCTCTGAGTCTCTGTCTATTTCTGTTTCTCTTTGATGATTATAAGGCGTTCTCTCTCTCTGACTCAAAAAATGCAATAACACTTCATGTATCTCTGCAGGTTTTAGTCGTGAGAAATGATTTGAAAATGGGAAAAGGAAAAATTGCTGCCCAATGCAGGTACTTTTTTACCACCTTGTGGTTTCTCTTTCATTCCCTGATGTTTTGAATGCTAACAATCATAGAAATCTTGAATTTTACTGCTGCGTGGATAATGTACATGCCCGAGTAGCTTTTTGTTAAAACTAGTCCCAAGAATTGGCCATATAGTGTTTAGGAGTTTAGGTTAACAATGCACTGCACACCTGGTATAGTAAACTTCCCAAAATGCCTATAACAAATTTTACTAGAATAATGACTATAATAACATGAGAGGCTTTGGATAATAGTAGTTTTGAAGTAGAAGTTGAAATAATGCAAAATTTTGGATGATAATATTACTCCTTTTTTTTTTCTTTTTGAAATTTGGCACTGTTAAAATCGAAAAAAATTATTGATGCATGGAATCTACATAGCTTCAGCAATCTTGTAATGCTCTCTCATCTCTCCCTTCTCTCCTTCCCTCCTTCTACCATCCTGCCTAATCCAAATTTGTCTCCCTATGATCTAGCCATTGCTTCAGGGTGGTGGTTCGTAGTTGTAAGGTTCTTGATTTGTTCTTTTGTATTGGTCTAGAAGAGGATTTTATTTTGATGGAAGAGGAGGATTTTCACCAAGTCCTTCCGCTTTCTTTATCACATTTGAGGATGGCTCGAAATTTCCTTAGTTTAATTATTGTATTAGCCAATCCATAAATTCTTCCTCAAGCTTGGTCGCCATGATTCTAGGGCTTTTCGTTTGGGCATCTTCGTATGTCATCAGGATGGTTTATGAGAATTGTTGTTTGGCCGTCATCAGGTGGTAGAAATTCATTCATGTGCCAGTGGAATTTTTTTAAATGGATTGGCCTTCTTTTTTGGGAAATGTTAAGTGATTTTCTTAAGCCATTCCTGTTTGAGATGTTTCCAAGTACCCACTCATTCCAAATGAACCATAGGAAGCCCTAATAAAGTAAAATTACTTGGTGAGGAAGTATAATAATCTTCCCTAGAGTAAAAGATCTTCATGAAGTTTGCAGATTCCATTTTGTATCTTTTCTGAGATCAATGACATGAAACTTGATAGGCGCCAACCATGCTGGATTTGCAAAGCTAGAGGTCCTTCTAGGATCTTTGCAAACTTTTACAAGTAATGATTCCAACCAACAGCTGGTTAGAAGGATGAAATACTCTTAGATCGAATTTGGAATCTATGATGGTCACTCTTAGATCCCTAACCGACCCACTCCAGAATTAGCTTCATAAAGACTAATCTAATGAATCGGTTTAACTTCCAACCTAGAGCAAGATTTGAAAAAAAAAACACCCAAAGGTTTTCCAAGAAAACACAATGTTTTTGTATTCTACCATGATCAATGTTACATGCCTTTAAATAGACCAAAAAGATAATCCAAACAATAATGGTAGTTCATCTACCAACAACCAACTATCAATAAAAGCTATTAAATAAAAATGGAAGAAAATAAGACATGACATAAATAGTCTTAAATGGTAGTTCAACTACCAAAAACAAAAAGTCTTCAAATCACTTTCCAATGTAGTGGTGTGTATTGACACTCCATTATTTTCTTGATTTGATATACTAATATTATAAAGATTTTTGGACTAAAAAATCTTTGTTTCAACTTGTACATTGGCTAGAAAGATGTAATGAAAAGGCCTCTTGAATCTTACCCTGCTTCTTGTAATCGCTCCTTCGGGTACATGTGGGTACACGCAAAGGATCAATGGTTAGATTCATATCATCTCCTTTTCTTTAAAACGATTTGTCCTCGAATCAAAGTCTTCATTCTCTTATCATCTACTACCACATTGTCCTTATGAAATTACATTTCTTGATGTAATTCATTAAAAAAAAGGAAAGGACAATGTGGTAGTAAATGCATTATCAAGAAGGGAATGAACACGTCAAATCTTTTTAAAGAGGGAGGGATGATATGAATCCAACCACTATCCGAAAGTAGCGATTAGCAGAAGTAGGGTAAAGAAGATTCAAGAGGCCTCTACATTACATCTCTAAAGGTTAGCTAATGTACAAGTTGAAAAAGATTTTTGAGAACAAAAATCTTTATAATATTAGTATATGAAATCACACTTGACCTTCGAAAGTGATTTGAAGACTTTTTTGTCTTTGAACTACCATTTAAGACTATGGAAGACTTTTTGTCTTTGTTTTGAACTACCATTTAAGACTATTTATGTCATGTCTTATTTTCTTCAATTTTTATTTAATAGCTTTAATTGGTAACGGGTAGTTGGTAGTTCAACTACCATTATGTTTGAATTATTTTTTTGCCTTATTTAAAGACATGTAATATTCACGTTTGAAATCTTTTTGCCTTATTTAAAGACATGTAATATTCACGTTTGAAAATCATGGTGAAATACAAAATTTTGTCTTTTATTGAAATCCTTTGGGTGTTATTTTTATTTTTTTCAAACCTTACTTTTGGGTTTGAAGTTAAACCGATTCATTGGATTAATCTTGCTAATTCTGGAGTGAGTCGTCTTGGGAACTAAGAGTGACCATCATAGATTCCAAGTTCGATCTAAGAGTTGTTATTCATCTTCTAACTAGCTCTTGGTTGGAATCATTTATTAAGTTAGCTTTATTTGTGAAAGTTTGCAAGGACCTCTAGCTTTGCAAATCCATCGGTTGGCGCTTATCATTTGGTTTTTTTTTTTTTTTTTTTTGGTATAAAGCTTGATTATAATCAATTCAATGATTAACTCTCACGAGCTAAGACTAGTATCTCATCGTTAGGATCAATAGCTCGAAAATTTGAACAAGACTCAAATTAATGACAAGAACTAATTACTTTGAGACATTTCCTTGATAATCCAAGAGACTCAGAAAAATTGACAGAAAAAAAATAACATAAAGTAAAGATATTTTACCTCTTGAGCCGGCCAAAGAACGTTGACCAAATGCTCTGATACCAAGTGATAAGCGCCAACAACTGCTGGATTTGCAAAGTTAGCGATCTTTCTAGGATCCTTACAAACTTTTACAAATAAAGTTAATTTAACGAATGATTCCAACCAAGAGCTGGTTAGACGTTAGATGGATGAATAACTCATAGATCGAACTTGAAATCTATGATGGTCACTCTTAGATCCCAAGAAGACTCACTCCAGGATTGAATCTATGATGGTCACTCTTAGATCCCAAGAAGACTCACTCCAGAATTAGGTTGATCAAGACTAATCCGATGAATTAGTTTAACTTCAAACATAAAGCAAGGTTTGAAAAAAAAAAACGAAAAACAACACCCAAAAGGGTTTCAAGAAAACACAAGGTTTTTGTATTTCATCATGATCCTCAAACTTGAATATTACATGCCTTTAAATAAACCAAAAAGATAATCCAACCATAATGGTAGTTAATCTACCAACTACCAATAAAAGCTATTAAATAAAAATTGAAGAAATCCAAACATAATGGTAATTCATCTCCAAACAACCAACTATCAATAAGAGCTCTTAAATAAAAATGGAAGAAAATAAGATATGACATAAATAGTTTTAAATGGTAGTTCAACTACCCAAGACAAAAAGTCTTCGAATCACTTTCCAATGTCAAGTGATGTTTATGGTCATTCTATTCTTTTCCTGATTTGATATATTAATATTATAAAGATTTTTGAGCTAAAAATTCTTTGTTTCAACTACATTAGTAGCTAGCCTTTGAAAATGTAAGCCTCTTGAATCTTCTTTACTTTGCTTCTTGTAATCGCTACTTCAAATACATGCTAATCATTCATGATTAGTGGTTTGATTCATCTCAAAACTTTTCAAGCATACAAAATACATATTCTAATAATGCGTAGGCATTTCTTCTTGAAGAAAGTAATAATATGGACCAAAACCAGACTTAACTTTCTTGTTCTGCCGTCTTTAAAAAACCCTTATTACATAATTGCAATTATCAGCTAACTTTGTGGCGGATACTTACTGAAAGAACCATCAATTCTACACAAACATTTATATTACTACTACTTGAGAGGCCAAGTTTTCACATTATTTAATAACTACTGGTAATCTAATTTTCTCAAATCTTTGCACTGTGAACTTCCCAGTTTCTTAATGCTGTAAATTGAATTTCGACTAGCTTTTAATCTACTTTGCTTGCTTTTGTTAGTCATGCAACTTTGGGTCTCTACAAGAAGCTCCATTATCGTGCACCGAAAGCTTTGAATAGGTATGTATGTACAGGATAGTCCTCCCTTTATTAATGGCATCGTCTACTTCGTTCTCCGCTCATTTATTTGATTTTATTTACATGCAGATGGGAGATGTGTGCACAACCCAAGGTGGTTCTGAAAATAGAAAGTGAGGAAGACATGCTAGTTTTGCAAGTAACAATTCCACTATGATTTCCTTTTTCTAAGAATTCCACTGTGATTTTATGGTATCTAACTGATTCTTTGCTATCCGTATATGTCGAAAGCATATCACATTTGCAGTTGGTCGATATTTATTAGTTTTTCTAGTTTGTGCATATGTATTTATAATAGTGGTGTAAGCTTAATTTTGCATAATATCTGAGACAATTCTATACAGCTTGATCTTTTTTATATTTCTTCTATTCTTTGAGGCTTCTGAGTTCCCTCTGATTCTTATACTTTTAGGTGTTGATCTCAGTTCTTTTAGTTTTCAAACTTTTATATATTATTGTACATCAGGAGAGGGCAAAATCATTGAAGCTACCAACTCATATTACCATTGATGCCGGAAGAACTCAAATTGCTCCTAGTAAGTTACATGAAATTCACTTAAATGGGTCGACGTTTTAATACCAACTTTATCAAATTCACTCATTTTCACTTTTTTGTTCTTCTAGATTCGAGAACGGTGATGGCAATTCTTGGTAAGTGATTTTTTTTCCATGCAACCATTATATATTAATCAAGGAGTTTTCTATTCTATCATAATAGCCCAGTGAACTCCCTACCTCTTTTGTGTTTTTGTTCTAACTCATGTTTGGTTAGTTTAGCTGGTGGATCTACTGAACAATTTCATATTGGTGCATTCCTACTGGAATTAGTATTGGGGTATATTGGTTCGTATCGTCTCAATTTGAGTGTCAAATTGGAACTGAACCACGAGAAATATAAAGAAAAATGGAAAAACCGAGCCAAGCCGAACCAAACCGTTCTATGACACATAACCAAACTGCCCAAACTGTTCACCATTGGTTTAGCCAGTTTGATCCGGCAGTTAGCCATTTGCAATAACTCCAAGAAACTAGCTGGTTTGGTTGGACTCCGTTCGCCTTGCCAAAATTGAGCCCGACCGAATTTAATTGGTTTTCCTTGTATGCAAACCAAACCAGTTCCAGACCAAACCAACATCGGTTTCGGTCAGTTAAAGTGATCTTTTTTGTCAGTTTTTCGTTGCACCTCGAATTAGTATTAACTAACGTGAATCATCCAATGAGATATGAATACATCAGTAGTGTATAGACTAATACACTTTTTACTTCACAAATTGCAGGTCCTGTTGAAGTGGTTGATGATGTAACTGGTGGGTTGAAACTCTTGTAGTTTCTAAATTCTCGACTGTTACCACCTCAAAATTCTTGAAGACTTCAGTTCTGTAGCAGAAGGCTCTGCAAAATCCATCCATGCTTGGACCAACAACACGGTATGAAACCGATCTACGCGGAGCTAAGCTATCGCGATTCTAAATACTATTACCATTTCTTATGATGACAATGATGACCATGTCTAAGTTAACCTATTTCTTATGCAATAGAAACAGTAGGGAAGTTCTTGGATTACCTTGCTTTAGAACTATCTATATTTCAGTCTAATTCTCTATTTAATTTGTTTCTATTGCATTGTCTTAAGGATTTAGAGTTTATATTCAATCAAACCAAGTTCCATTTGGTTCGTCCAAGTTTCGACACGTATGCAAATAATGTTTATAAAGATCATTTCTGGACACTTAATCACATAGCATATATGTTTTTCTTACGGTTGAATTACAACATAAGCGTGTAGATTATTTGTGTACTCCCTGATACAAAAAACTAAAACAAGGCATTGAAAATATGTCAATCAACCGAGATGAAAATAGCAAGCTAAGAAGAATAGGTCCTCACTCCTCACATTGTTTTGGCCAAATACATATGATATATATGTTGGGGTATGATCAGGGCTCTTGGATGAATTAAGATCTTCCCTCTTGTTTCGCTTGATCCTCAGCTAAAACCTTCTCCTTTGTTTTGTGACTGACTTCTACGGCTGCTTTTGCGACTCTTTGAAACGTCTGGGTAACCCAGGAAGCCCCGGTTGAGACGTACCGGTTAGCCATTAAGGCTGTTCCTGCATTGTTCACTGCTGCCTTGGTTTTCTCAGACACTTGAAACTTCTCATCCATTTCTTTCACTTTCTCATTCACCACCGTCGTGCCAACGCTAATCTTCTCGCTAAGGCCAATCTTTTGGTCCAGAGAAAGGACTTTTGATGAGGCTGTTGATGTCAATTGGTGCTTCTGGTCGAAAGACTTTGCCCTATTGAGGGCATCTTTGCCCAAAGTGAAGCCTTTGGCCAGCATGCTGCTCACAACATCCTCGGCCTTATTCATTGCAGATCCAGCAGTACCAGAGCCTGCATTCTCTGCAGACTGGTGAAACATGTTTGTTCATTCATGTCAGAAATTGGAAAGACAAGATTGAAAATTACTGTAGGATTAAGATCGAAGAAAATACTGGAGAAGACACTGGTAGAGGGGCACTGGCAGGTACAGCAGGAAGACTGTAATCTGGAGCAGAAGCAATGCTAACAGGCTGATCAACAATTGTAGCTCCCTGAGTAACGCAAGATAGTTTAATCTAATCAGGTAAGAAAACAGATGATACAAGAAACAATCACTTGGTAATGAGACATAGAAATCAAGTTAACTATGCATTTTGAACACATCATGGCAATCATATTGAAGACATTCTCCCATGTTACAGGAATAAATGGATGAGAACTCTGTTAAACCTCTTCTATCTGAAGAATGAAACTCTGTTCTAAGTAGTTTTCAAACCTTAGAGCCATTTTCATAACATAAGAGAGGTTCTACATTCGGAAACAGTTTCTAATGGAAGCTTAAGTAAATAAGCAAATATTTGAATGAAATCATTCAGAATATCTTAAGTTTAAGGACAATTGAAATGAAGAAAGGGAGAATTGTATCAACCGAGAGTAGAATCGATGTCTCGGCTCCTTTCGGATCCTTGAAGGTAACAAATGCAATTTGAGATCGTTCATTGTCCCTACAGGAAAACAAAATGAAGTAAATGAAAACGCATACGAACTAACAGTTGATCAAGAAGAAAAAAGTAACAATCCTACTGCTAATCACCATATCCCTATCGAACTAAAATACAATCTCGAGAAGTAGTAAATAACACTCACTTTCGCATTTCGACAATTTCAATTTCACCGGAAAAAGAAAAAAAGTCTCTCAAATCTTTCTCCGACGCGCTCAACGAGACATTGGTAACTCTCACCGTTCTCACCTGCGACTGTAACGATTAAACAAAAAAACAACCAAAATCAAGTCAGTTTCTGGAAAATCAGAGACGAATTTCGACGTTTTCGGTGCTTTCAATAATTTCCTTATATCTTGTTCGAAACATTAAATTCCAATACTAAGCCATAATTACAACGGAAGTACGCATTCTCCATCTCCTGAGTACGAGTCACGCATTTGTTCATCAAAATTACGGGAGGAAAAAACAATGAAACATGCTGTTTCACCTATATTAAGTAGTTAATAAGAAGAAAAAATCACGCCTCAGAACAAAATGAAACTTGAGGTAATAACATCGCGAGAAATCAAACAAGATTAGGAACAAAATGAACAGAAAAATAAGGAAAAATTGAACACCAACCGCCATGCTGCTCCGTCTGATCCACCGGAGAAGTTCCAAATCCAAGTTCTTAGAGAGAGAGAGAGAGAGAGGAAGAATGACCTTGAGAGGTGCGTTGTGGCTTGGCGGTTGTTTAGGTTCGCAAATAATACAGATGGCAAAAGAAAGAAACTGACTCAGTCCTTTTTTTCTTTTTATTTTTTTTAAGAAGTTTTCATTATATAGTTAAATGGGTAGCGTTACTGGATATTAAATTTTCGCCCATATAATTTTATATAAAATTTGAATAAAAAGAGATTATAACTAAATTTTCCAATAAAATAAAAAGAGGGTCGAAGCTCTGCGCTCTTTCTTTCTGTGTGGACGATGCCGGGGAGAGAAGAGAATGCGTCGAGGCGGCGAACAACAAGACTACAACTCAATTTTGACTTTTCCCTCCACAAGATGAGCCTAATGCATTGGACCGTCTCTCGTCGAGTGCATCCCTTGCTCTTGCTCGTTTCTAGTAGCCGATCGAGTTTCTTCTACCAACAGTACATTGAAACCGAAAAACTGGACCGATGTAATTGACATCATTAGATTCTATCCTTACAAAAAAAAAAAAAAAAACTTCGATTTCGGACCAAACCGAGAAAATTGAACCAATGTAATTGATATCATTAGATTTTATCCTTAAAAAAACTTACATTCCAAACCAAACCGAGAAAACTGGACCGATGTAATTGATATCATTAGATTCTATCCTTGAAAAAAAAACTTCGATTTCAGACCAAACCGAGAAAATTGGACGGTTGTAATTAACATCATTAGATTCTATCCCTAAAAAAACTTTGATTTCGGACAAGACTGAGAAAATTGGACGGATGTAATTGACATCATTAGATTCTATCCTTAAAAAAAACTTCGATTCCAGACCAAACCGAGAAAACTGGACCGATGTAATTGATATCATTAGATTCTATCCTTAAAAAAAACTTCGATTCGAGACCAAACCGAGATAATTGGACTGATGTACTTAACATCATTAGATTCTATCCCTAAATTTTTTTTTGATTTCGGACAAAATCAAGAAAATTGGACTGACGTAATTGACATTATTAGATTCTATCCTTAAAAAAAAACTTCGATTCCAGACCAAACCGAGTAATTGACATCATTAGATTCTAAAAAAACTTCGATTCCGGGCCAAATCGAGAAAACTGGACCGATGTAGGGTGGGCAGCATTTATTTATAAACCGAGAAAACTGGACTGATGTAGGGTGGGCGGCATTTATAAATTCTCGACCTAACCTACTTTTTCTTGAAACTAATTTCAAAATTTAGTAGTGGATGAGTAGCAAGTTCGTACGATTGCTACTACTACGAGTTCAAACCTCATTTCTTAACTGAAATCTCTTTCAATTACTTCCACAATCTCACCAATCAAATCCCATTTCTTCAGTTTCGCAGCTCACTTCATCGCTTTCTCTCCTCGGGTAATTCTTCTTTCTTTACACTTCCATTTCTTTATGATCAACAAACTTTCTTTCTTTCTTTCGTTCATTCTTGTCTGGTTTAGAATTTTGTTGTGGATTTATCTTTCTCTTTACTGTATGTTTGTTGATGCTAGAATGATGGGGAAATCATCGGTAACTGATTATTAAGCCTATGCAGATGATTGTTAATGCTGTTCTTCATCTTTTCTGAGATATTACCATTACAAATTTTAGTTCAAATGTGAACGAAAAGATGAGTGGCAAACGCCATTACTGAGATCCTGGAG
Source organism: Cucurbita moschata (assembly GCF_002738365.1). Lineage (NCBI taxonomy): Eukaryota > Viridiplantae > Streptophyta > Magnoliopsida > Cucurbitales > Cucurbitaceae > Cucurbita > Cucurbita moschata. Next base: position 2,850,291 of record NW_019268529.1, read on the forward strand.
TGTTTTTGTTAATATCTTATTCGAGAATCTTGTTTGATCCTTGTGATACTTCCAGTTGTGGAATAAAGCAAAATCTATCGCTAAATGAAAACTGAAAACTATGGCTGGATTGTTCAAAAAAATCATCTGTTTTGCTTGTTTTGGATTTATTTTTCCCTTTAAAATTATCTTTTAATTTTCTGAACATTTTCTTCTAGAAATCATTTTTTGAGTTTTGATGGTCTAGATTTCTCATCATTATCTTTGTGTTTTTCTTTCTGCAGACCGATGACCATCAAGGTTGAGCTTCAGAAGGTATAGTGTTGGACTGCTCTAGGAATTGCTTGGCATTGTTCAACTGTCTTTATCATTTAGGTTTAAGATTCTATCAGAGTATAAGCAGAATTCTTGCTAGGATCCTGGGGAATTTTTGGGGCCTTTAAACAATATCTCAAAGATTGCATTGACTCCTAATATTTACAACGCTTTGATAGTTAATGGTCAAGACACTGCCAGTCAAGAAATTAATGAGACTTGTGAAGTATAACAGTTATTAGGAAATAATCGGGTTAGAGCGAGTGCTATTGATGGTCTAATGAGAGGATTGGAAGTGGTTAACACGAGAACTCCTCTAAGTGTTCTAGCCAGCGGAACGACTCTCGGCCGAATTTTCAACATGCTTGGAGAGCCTATTGATAATTTGGGTTTTGTAGATACTCGCACAACATCTTTTATTCATAGATCCACCCCTGCTTTTATATAGTTAGATACAAAATTATCAATTTTTGAAATAAAAAATTAAAGTAATAGATCTTTTAGCACCATATCGACTTGGAGGAAAAATATGACTATTCGAAGGGCCTGGAGCGGGTAAAACAGTAGACCACCTTATTTGAATTTTTATGGACTTCAAATTTACTTTATTCAGAATCATTTCAGACTTGTATTATAGCAAGTTGATTTTTATGTTGTGTTTCTTTGTATATGAATCAGATTCTTATTTATATTCTTTTCAAGGCGTGTACAGATTGGAATTCTTGGGCTTCAGCTAATATGGATTTTCCTACACTTTATTGTTAGTTCATTCTACTTTTTGGTTAGTATTGCCACGACACTCGAAAGCTATTTGATCTCTTGTGGATTCCTACGCAAGTACAATCATCTGGATATCGACAGGGTCCAATATCTTGCCATTGTTGTTGAAAGTGATGAAGCTTATAATACCTTAAAAATTATTGAACTTCTGCAATGGTTAGAATCCATGGGCATTAGAAGTGTTTGTTTGTATGATGCTGAAGGTAATGATTTTGGGTCCATCCTAGAATTCTGAGCTCCCTTTTACTGTTGCCAAATTCTTATGAATGTCTTTCCAATGAATTATATGCTTATTTGAATGTATTTATGCTCAAGGGGTGCTTAAACAATCCAAGGAAATCATTTTGAAGAAAGTAAAGAATGCATCGTTATTTCAGGTACATGCAACTATAATAAAGATTGATTTAAACCTGCAGGTTCAGTAAGTGATGATGCAACAGCCTAAGCCCACTGCTAGCAGATATTGACCTCTTCGGACTTTCCCTTTCGAGCTTCCCCTTAAAGTTTTTAAAACGCGTCTGTTAGGGGGAGATTTCCACACTCTTATAAAGAATGTTCCATTCTCCTCCCCAACCGATGTTGGACCTTGAGGGGAAGCCCAGAAGGGAAAGCCCTTAGGAGTTGAATGTCAATAATAAGATGCATTATTCGTCTAACTTGGTCGTTGCATTCAGGAGACCGATGAACCTCTCCAACTAAACTGTAAGGGCTTTACTCTGGAGTTCATTTCAGCGTCGGATGGAAAGGAAGCCGTGGCGAGAGCAGCTAGTTTTCTTCTCAAAGACAAGTGGAGAAAAACCAACATGAGTGGAGATTCCAATCAGTGCTTTTCTGAATCTCAGATGACTGAGGCTCTAAAAGCAGTTGGTTTGTATTCTTGCTTATACTTGGAAAGTTTCAGAGTATTATTTACTTAAATGTAAATTAACCTTCCGGGTACTCTGTCATTAGGATGTGGAGGGCCTGATCCTGACCTCATTTTAGTATACGGACCTTCAAGATGTCACTTAGGGTTTCCTGCTTGGAGAATCCGCTACACAGAGATTATGTGAGTCTTTTTGTTTATTATATTTTTTTCGATAATTAATCACATTTTTTATTTGTATGGATGCTCCAAGTGTACAAACACCCAAGCATCCTCTATATCCTTGCTTTAAACGTGTAACAACTCAAGCCTACCGCTAGCAGATATTGTCCACTTTAGGCCGTTACGTATAGCCATCAGTCACACGGTTTTAAAACGCGTTTACTAGGGAGAGGTTTCCACACCTTTACAAGGAATACTTCGTTCTCATCTCCAACCAATGTGGGATCTTACAAGAAGAGAAATCTCCTTTCTTTCTATCAACAGCTTGTAACGAAGGGTAGGGACTGATGCAACCCCAACTTCTTTGTGCTCTTCACTAGGAAGTGTCCACAATGGAATTTAATTAGAATGGCCATCATGCTTCATAAGATTTCAACAATGACTAACCATGTATGCTTAAAAGGCCAAGTGGATTTAAGAAATGCCTCTCAGCTTTGAACTCCTGCAGCAATAGAATGTTAGGTTGCAAGTCCCTCAAAAAGCTCTCAACTCCACCCATTTTCGCTAAAGCCCTTAGCTTGCATGTTAATGTTCACATGTATGGGAATTTATCACAATTCATCCTATAACATAAATTTTCAGTTCCCTCTGACTTCTTGAGCTTGATCTATTTGTCTACTTCTCTTCTTCTTCTTTCCTTTTCTTTTTCTCTTTTTCCTGGTGTTTTTGGCCTTTTTCTGCCAACCTCTGCAGACGAGGTTTGAACTTTGAGAAAATTTAACGATGACTACTTTTCCACCTGCTTCTCCTCAAAAGAGACCAATTTCTTTCTTGCTTCTCCTCAAAAGAGACCAATTTCTTTCTTGTGAGACTTTTTAATTCAGGACCTCCTCCCAAATATCTTATCCGTGATTCGCTTTATAGATAGGCATTTTTATTGAGAATACTTAAGGTCCGTTTGTTTTTGTTTTGAAATCTCCAAGCTCTTACAAATCAAATTTGGGTACTACTGAGAAAAGCTAGCTGGATAAACAAGATAGGGCTCGCCTGCCAACAATGCTACCTTGGAGAGGATATAAACCTTAGCACTTTAATATAAGAATGGAAACTTATATTCAAAAGCTTTTTCAATATATGAACAACTAACATGAATGAGTCAGCTTCAACACCACCGTTACTCTTACTGACCTCAATAGACATCAAAGGATGAACCTGGTCTGTCTGTCTATTTGGGACTTCTGGTAGCTACTTCTCAAATCCCTCTGCAAATGAGTTTTTTCCTTATTACTCCAACACGTCCTATGCTAGGAGTAGAATACGACCCATCCACTGTATGATCATTCTGTGCTTTGGTTCTTCTCATTCCTCCAGTAGTAGAATAAATACTTTCTTCCAAAAGAGTAATGTTGTTTGTTATATTGAACATTTTTTGTTATTGTACGAGTGATATACTTACAGAAGATAAACTTTGATTTTTCCTTTAGTGGTCTAGTAAGCTTATTATGATGCTGTGTGGAATCTTCACTTCTGAAATAATTAATTTATGCATCTAAAACAACACAAATATGTATTAATATGCTTATTCCAACTTCACCAAAAAAAAAAAAAAAAAAAAAAATCCACACATTTTTGTAATCATTTTTGGGGTTGAAGAGATTATATGATCTTTGATTTATATTTTGTTGCAGACACATGGGACCATTAAAGTCCAAGAAGTATGGTTCCCTGGTAAAAGCCATTTACAAGTTTACCATGGTGCGGCAAAACTACGGTGAGTAACTTGCTATTGCCTTAATAAGTTCTAGTGAAATCATGTGAGACCTGATAGCAGAAGTAGCCCTTTCAGTTCTAAACTTTTACTATTTTAGATATCAGCTTTGTCTCGTATTGGAATTTTTGAAAGTCATTTGGCTAGCTTAGCCATTGTGTAAACAAGGTTCTTACGCTTGGGTCTTGAATTTTAGAAGTGCTCTCGCTTACGATGGTGAGTTAAACGCTCAAATTTCAAAATTTTCTGTAACGGTCTAAGCCCACCCTTAGCAGATACTGTCCTCTTTGGACTTTCCCTCCTGAGCTTTCCTTCAAGGTTTTTAAAACTTGTCTGCTAGGGAAAGATTTTCATACTCTTATAAAGAATGTTTGTTCTCCTCCTCAACCCAATGTGAGACCCCTAATCCACTCCCCCTTCAGAGCCCAGCATCTTTGCTGGCACACTGCCTCGTGTCCACCCTCCTTTAGGGCTCAACCTCCTCGCTAGCACGTCACCCGGTGTCTGGCTCTGATATCATTTGTAATAGCCTAGACCCACCGCTAGCAAATATTGTCCTATTTGGACTTTTTCTTTCGAGCTTCCCCTCAAGATTTTTAAAATGCATTTCCTAGGGAGAGGTTTCCACACTCTTATTGTTTCTTAATACCATAATCACTTGAATTGTTCTGAAATTGTGATCTTTCTCTTGTTTTTTTTTATACATCTGTTTCAATAGGTAAATGAACTGAAGCATTAAGAGACTCTGCAGTAATGGAAGGCCAATGAAGGAGAAGATGAAGAAGATTTAGTAAGTTTTGAACTGTCATGGATTTAGTTTTATGAAACTTCAATTTGAGGGTTTTATCATTTCATTACTCTTTCGATTATCGTAAATTATTCATAAATAATATAGGCAATTATATAAAATAATATGCTCTTTAAATAAATAATCTCTTATTTTAGCTCTATATTCTTTTCCCTTCAAAATTGGCTAAAAATGTACAAATATGTGAGATATTTAATTACAATGTGTAGCAGGCTTCAATTGTTCTAAGTTTGTTTACTTTCAATTCTTTGAAATTTATATGCCACTTCTTTTTAAAATATTTGAATTTATTTTTATATTTCTTTAAATCATTATTATTATTTTTTTCAAATGATTAATATTATTAATCATTTTATTGATTTATTATTATGATCCCACTTGAAACTAGTTTCTATAAAATAATAGATTATTATTCATTCTAACTCTAGAATTAATTTCGAATTAATAGGTTGGTGGTCCGTGCCATTTGAATAGACTTTACAATTTAACTCTGTATTTGTTGGGTTAAGTTATTGGATTGTTCTTTTTATCGATAATTAAAATCTCATAAAATTTAAATATCAAATATTTATAAGTCACAAGACATCGCTGTATTGATTAATCATCATTACAATCTTAAAAATAGTGTAGGGTAGGGTTAGGTTGTACTATATTTTTGAGTTGGTCGGGTTGACCCAACAAAAAAAATGTCGACCCAGTTGACTAACTCGAATTTTTGGTTTTCCAAAGTTCCCACAATTCAACTCAATCCAAATTCGAAAAATGTGTAGTTATACTCTTCTCCATCTTTTTTTTTTCTCTATTTTCCTCCATTTATTATTTTTTATGCTATTTTACAATATTTTTCTTTCATGGTCCATGTGTGGTCGATAACTTTACCATTTACTTATTAACGAAAACAATATATCATTCAATTAATAAGAACATTATATTCTCAATTAAGGGGATCATTAAGGGGCCACAAGATGGAATCTCTATCATCGAATATTATTAAGCCAACCCCCAAACATTTTCCTTGAAACATTTGAATTTTTAGTCTTTTATAAAACTAATTTTTGTTTATGTTTTAATTTTCAAAATTTTGATTTAAATTTTGAATACCATAAAAAGTAGGTAACAAAACAAAGTAACCTAAAATTATAGTTAATATTTATGAGCTTAATTTTTTAAAAATTAATTATTGTCAAATAGGGTTATTTTAAAATTTATTTTATTTTGGAAACCTTGTAAGAATTTAAATACGAGCATAATTTTTATTTTATAAAAATTAAAAAGAAAATAAAAAAGAAAATAAAAAACCGGTTGAGAGCTTCGGCCATAGAGACCAAATTCATAAAACCCGGTCCCAGAAAAAACCAACCGAATTTTAAATAGCAAATTAAAAAGGGAAAAAAAAACAAAACAAGACGCCGTTGCCGGGGATCGAACCCGGGTCACCCGCGTGACAGGCGGGAATACTTACCACTATACTACAACGACATTTGATAAAAAAAATAATAAATAATTTGAAAGCTTTAGTTCCTGAGAAATAGAATTTTGGAATTTCAAATAGCAAATTAAAAATGAAAAAATATATAAAAAAGCGCCGTTGCCGGGGATCGAACCCGGGTCACCCGCGTGACAGGCGGGAACACTCACCACTATACTACAACGACATTTGATGAAAAAACTAAAATTTTTTTAATTTATTCCTGAGAAATAGAATTTTCGAATTTCAAATAGCAAATTAAAAAATATATATATTTAAAACAAGTAATTTCTTATCCTTTTAATAAAATAATATTGTGATAAGTATTTATGCCTATTACAGGACTTCAAAAAAAAAAAAAAAATATATATATATATATATATATATATATATATACACGTACGTACGTATATGTATATATTATTTCTTTTTGAAATTTGGTTGATTTTTCTAATCCAATCCGTTACTCTGAATTTTGTTTAAAACTCTCAACCGAATTAATGTTATAGAACGTTCAAAATCCAAAATTTGTAAAAAAATAAAAAATAAATAAATAAAACTTGTTTTTCTTTTAAAAAATTGGAAGATAATTAAGATGCTACAAAAAAATAATTTTTTTAAAAAATATGTACAAATCAATTATAATAAAAAGATTGTGTACTCTTAATAATTACTTATTATTATTAAAATGGCCTTTTGAATTAAAATCTATTGTTTTAATAATTTGAATTAATTAAAACAAATTAACTTAAATAATAAATTTTTTAATGCATTTTTCCAAACTCCGAGTACCTTAAAAAATGAAAGCAAGATCGTTATTATTGAAACTAGATAGCACAAAAGCAATATTCAATTATTTACTATTAAAAGTGTTTGAAATATAATAGATATAATTAATCATTTTATTTTATTATTGTACTAAATTATTTAACATTAAAAATTTATATAATTTTATTAAATTTGTTTATTTGAAGATAATTATTACGGTGGTTTGATATATAAACTAAAAGAAAATTAAAATTTAAGACATGTTATTTAAAATAAACTAATAATAAATTATCTACCATGAATTAATATAATAAAATTGAGCTAAAATCAAACGGGTTAAATTAATAAAAATACTTTTAAAATTTATTTGGGTAAAAAATACCTCTAAATAATTTTTTTTTAAAAAAAAACAATTAGTTATTATATTTTGTTTAAAAAATACAATTAAATTTTTAAAAGTGTTTAAAAAATGATAAATTAATTTTCATTAATACTCTTAAATTAAAAAAAAAATTAAAATAATTAGTAACCTAAAATTTAACTCAATAATTAGTAACCTAAAACTCAACTTGTTTTTTTTTTAAGTTATATTAATTTTCTATTTTTGAAATGTAAGTATTTTTAAATTTTTTAAAAATTTTAAAGATATTTAAAAAGATTAAAGAATATTTTAAAACACTTTTATATTTTTTAGTATTTTTAATTTTTTTTTAAAATTAATATAGATATATATATATATTCTTAATTTGAATTATTATAATATTTTTAGACAAATTGCAAATATAGCAGTTTTTTTTTCTTTATTTTATTAATTTAATTTATATGAAATTTTGATTAAAAAAAAGAAAATTATCAAATATTTGAAATAAATCCTCCGACAAACTAATCTATCTTCTCATTATCGGTTGAACAAGATGAAATGGGCGCGTTGAAAGTCATCCAATTGACCACAATGTTGAAGCCGTCTCTCTTCGCGACTGAGAGCTTCATCAATTTCTCTCCGGTAAGTTACTTTTCATTGATTCCGATGAAAGCGCGAGGGAATTCTTGACGATCATGCTTGTTTTTTCGATTTGCACAGGAATAATTGCATACCGTTTGAGGCTGATGTTTATAAATGGAAAGTGAATTTGTAGGTCAGCTTTTGCGAGCTTTTAGATTCTTTGCTGGGGATTGAAATCTTCTGCAATGTTAAAACCTAAAGCCATTGATTGTCCAAGTATATGTTATCGACCAATCAAACCCTCAGACCGTGAAGTTTTGGAGCAAATCCATGGTAATTTGTTTCCCATCAGGTATGTGAATCCGATTGAGCGTGATGTTCATTTTGATTTCGTGATGTGCTTGTAAAATCGGCTTATGAGTACGAATTTCTTAGGTATGAGTCGGAGTTTTTCCATAATGTTGTAAATGGACGTGAAATTGTGTCCTGGGCGGCGGTGGATCGTAATAGACCAGATGGCAGAAGTGATGAGCTTATTGGATTTGTGACTGCACGAATTGTTCTAGCAAAAGACAGTGAGGTGGGTTATGCTTATGTTTTGTATATTTCTAATCTGTGACTCAACCTTTATACATCAACTGTTTTCCTTAGGTTTCTAGATTAGAACAGGATTTCTCTTAGTTCATAGTTTTTGTACTGATTTTCATCTAAACATCTTGACTCTACAGGTTTGATTGTACAGTTATTTTAATCCATCATGCTTGTTGGAAAATAATGTTTTCATGATGGTAAATCTTTATCTTGTTTAAAGAAAAAGCTTCATTTATTTTCTTAGATTTCCAATTCCTTGGATCTAATGTCTTGATAGTTCGTCTACTGTCTTCATGGTTGAAGAACCAACTGAAGGAGATCTTCAAATTATAGTGTTACCTTGTGTCAATTTCTATAGTGGCCTTCTTAGTTCTTTAAACATATGAAACATTGTACTTAAGTGCAAGTGATTAGGACTTTAAATTCATTGGTACGAACACATGGTTGGTTGTCTTTGAGAGGTTCCACAACTTCGAGAACGTATTGGTTGTAAGTGAACGAACATATTCGTTTGCAGTCTGGTCTTTCATCCTTTTCTGGGAAGAGTAATAGAGTTCATGGACTGTTTTAAAGAATGTTGAGAAATTAAAGTGGTTGATTAAATTAGTGGCCTCAAAATCAAGGGGTGGATGCTATAGCTTCCTGAGTTCAACTGTAATTAGCTGCCATTGATATGATTAAACACAGATGAAGTGTTTCGAAATGCAGAAATTGCCATGTGATGATTAGCTTCAGGTGTACTTGGAGAATAATTCTTGTTAACAGTTGTGCCAGGGTTACCATTAAGTAGTTGTAAGTACTTTCAAGCCAGCATTAAGTAGTTGTAGAATTGGCTTAACACTAATCTCTTAACAATGTTTTTTTAGCTACTTTGACAGCTGAAATCACTTGTCTTGGTTGCTCAAAACTGGATATCTATAATTTATACCTCTTAAATGCCTTGTAGATATGTGATTTACTTCAGCATAATTCATCAAGCACGGATCAAACTCTAGTATACATTCTTACACTGGGGGTAGTGGAAGCCTACAGAAACCTTGGAATAGGTACAAGCTTGTTATAGCGTATATCTGATTTTTTTTTTTTTTTTACACTAATTTCATGTCTACTAATCATCAGGAATTTGGTGTGTTGAATTGCAGCTAGTTCACTTGTTCGAAAGGTAGTTAAATATGCCTCAGGCATGCCAACCTGCCGAGCAGTTTATTTGCACGTAATTTCATACAATAGTACTGCTATCAATTTCTACACCAAAATGTCATTCAAGTGCCTACAAAGACTGCCGAGCTTTTACTTTATCAATGGCCGGCGTTATGATTCATACCTGTTCGTCTACTATGTGAATGGCGGTCGATCTCCATGCTCTCTGTTGTAAGTATCAATATCAACTACCTTTAAATTCACAAGGCTTTTATTACTTGTTCTTTTACATGGTCGCGAATATGGCATCCTACTTAATGTGGGACCTATAGTTCTCTTTGCCTCTTATAGCAACCAAGACCTTGTGAGATCCCACATCGGTTGGAGAGGGGAACGAAGCATTCCTTATAAGGGTGTGGAAACTTTTCCCTAGCAGACACGTTTTAAAACCTTGAGAGAAAGACCAAAAGAGAAAGTCCAAAGAGGACAATATCGCTACCAAAAGAGAAAGTCCAAAGAGGACAATATCTACTAGCGATGGGCTTGGGCTTGGGCTGTTACAGACCTCAACAACAATCTGTTGACTTTTAAAAAAGACCTGAAACATGCTAACCGTAGAGGAAACAACTTATCTCGACCTGTTTCCTAAATTTTGGAAATAATCTTATTCAAACTGATTACCAGACTGACAAATCTGAAGTTCATGTAAGCATGGAAACTTTTGGTGGTTGGCGAGTATAGGTCTCACTTTTGGGTAGTTGGAAAGGAGGGAATAACTGGATGAAGAACATGTTGGAGTGTAGAGAAAAGATAGAAGGGGGGAAAAAATGACGAAAGGGACAGAATCAGGTGAAAGAAAATCAATTACATTAGAAACTGAACAATAAAGAAGAGATTTAAGAGAGGGGGTGCTAGAAAGACCTGGAATCTCTTGTTTTATTATCATTCTAATGTTTCAGTATCTGAAATCTCTGAAAAATGTATACAAGTCTGCATAGGATAGAGATCTTCTGAACCTTCAAGCTTAGGTTTGTTATTTTTTAATCGGTATTTTCGTGTACGTGCAGAGAGATAGTCAGTTTCATGGTGAGTTATATAAGGGATGGTATCAAATGTGTAAGTTCAAGGCTGAGGAAGAATGAAAAAAGGAAGGTGTCGAAATGGCCGAAATGTAAAGAATCTCATAGCCTTATATCCATGGCGCCGAGCAAGGGGAATGTGGCAGTTGAGAGCAGTGGATATGAATGTGTTTGACTCGATTCTGATGTTTAAACCGTATATGATAATATGATGATATGATTGATGATATTCGATCCTCGATGTAATGAGCTTTGGCGGTGTTTTAACGAAAGTGAGGGTTTTGTATTCTTAATTCTTGAAGCCTTCTGTGACAATCTGCTGAGTTCATCATTGAAAGAATTCCTTGTTGAATCCTTTGAAGATTGAACATGCCTCTAAACTTTTGCACTAAACCTTTACCTTTGAAAATACAGTTAAAAATGTCTTTAATTATAAAACTTCCCTGTTCCTCCCTCAATCGAAGTATATATATGTTATAACAAGAAGAACAAATGAATAATCAAATGGACCCATGGGAATGGTCATAACGTAGTTGTACGATTGTAGTTCAAGATGTCGTTTGGGTTTAATACACAGAAGAGAGACGTAGAATTTTGAGTCATAATTTTGAGGATAACATATCGTTTGGTTCCTCTTGATAAAAAAGAATATTCGTCTGCACTTTTTGCATCTAGTGATGAGATTTTTATTTGGAAAGTTTGTTAATTTTTTTATGTAAACTTAAGTTTGGGGTCATATTTGTCGAGAGTTTTTTTATGGAAAAAGTGAGCGTATTGATACGAGTTGTTTTCAATGGTTCCTTCGTAGAAATTGACTACTTGGGTGCAAATTTTTTTATGTTTTTGTTTGGGCATGCTTTGAAACGATAAACCTACTTTTGTTCTTAAGAGGAGAAAGGGAGAAAGTGATCACATAATGAAAAAACTGGATTAAGAAGGTACCGAAGAAGTGACTACACCTTCGAGGAACTCTTATATAGACAACAACGTGATAGACAATGGTGGTACACAATAGTGACGTTACAACGATAGAACTGAAAACAAAGAGAAACGATGAAATCAACTTAAACGAAAGACCAAAACTAAATCAAAATAGAGATCATAAGAGAAGCTCACTAACCAACATCAATCTGTAAACGAGGTGACATGAATCATGATAGTGAAAGACGCAAGGCCAAAAAGGTGAATCGAATTGACAACTTGATAAAGACAGACACGTTAAAACACGATCTCACAATGAAGCCTAATACAACGTATACCTTTGCATGACAAAATTGAAATGTGCGTTGAGCACGAAGTTGATGTGCAAAGTATTAGCACATGATACGAGTTGTCAAATTCCTTAGAGATGCAACGAGTTGTCAAATTTTTCGCATCAGGGTTATTCACAACAAGTTGCTTGGAGTGCCATCGTGAGTCTAGGGTTCCAATATTTCCCCTATCGATTTCTCCGTTCACAGTTGAATTTCGCTTTCCATGATCTTCCGTTGTCTGTAGAAAGAATCATTTCTGCCTAACTGCTACTCCGTTTCACACTCAACGTCGGTTCTCGATTTCAATTTCCCGATAATCATATTTCCATTGAATTTGTAGGTTTTCAATCTTCTTTATTTGTGTTTCAGGATCGGTGTGAAAAGTAGATTGTGATGGCGCTGAGAGGGAGAAAACTCTCTGCTCGAGGGGAATCAATGGCGGCAAATTATGCTTTTGGACCTCTCGAAGATGATGTTATCATAAAACACAGGCTTCTCACCCGGACAACGACCACCAGGGGGGAACCTCCATTGAAGAAGCTCCAGAAGAAGTTCACTTCCTTTGTTCTTGAGATTGAAAAGGATGGGAATAGCTACGATGACTGCGAGAAGCTATCCAGAGCTTTCTTACAAGAGCTGTCCACATTTGAAATTCCTTTGCTCAAGAGTAAAGCAGTTGTCGATGCGAACATTAGGGAAAAAGAGAGCTTCCATGAGTTTAAGGATGAGATAAACAGGCAAATTTTGTTATCTCAGGGTGATATTGAAGATCTTAAGAAGCAGCTTGAAGAAAGCAAAATTGAGAGGAAACACAAGGAGGAGTGTGAGGCAATTAGGAAGCTTATAGCAGCACAGCCGCCCAGGTCTGTGACACAAAAGAGTATTATGGAGTTAGAGAAAGAGATTGCGGCACTTGATGCGGAGAACACAGCAAGTTCTAGGATGCTGGAGCTTCGCAAGAAACAATTTGCCCTTCTTTTGCATGTGGTATGTTTCCATCATCAATGTTATTATAGTTATATTAGGGTCTTTTCATTTGAAGCTTCATTAGTTTAGATTTTGGTTCTCCACCATCACCATTTTTGCACTATTGTGTTGTCTTGAGATTCTTAGATAGATTGCTGCACGGAAAAGATTAAGATATCTAATTCTATCAGTGCTGGAACCCCCAAACAATGGCTCATTTAAGGAAGGATGAGAATGCTCCCATTAATTGTGTTTGCTAGTTACATTTGGTGATGGGACAACAGGAAAAATTGATTTGGTTGTAATTTTTAGTGTTCAGTCTCCAACAGCTGGGATTCTTTTATTTGGAAATGTCTGCCAGCATAACCTGATAATATTTAAATCTAAAAGCAACCCGAAGTTGAAAATTTTGTTTTAGTAAGATTGGAACAAGCAAGGAACGAGTGACCACAAGCTCCCACTGGAGCTAAGAAAACTACGCTATTCAAAACAATTTGCCCAAAAGTGGGAATGAGAGGGGAAGGAAGAATGGAAAGGGGGTGGGACAGAGCTTAAGGAACCTTTCCCGGAAGGGGCCCTCCACTAGTTCAATAACATAATTGAAAGAAGTCAGAACGTATAGTAAGTGGACGAATATTCGTCGTATATCTATATTGGACTTGAGCGACAATTTTGATTTTGATAATAAAGTACTTGGTGAAGACCCCTGGTTCTGGAAGACACATGAGTCTGAACGCTATGTTAACCGATATGTATTAGAGATCACTTAATTTAAGAATTTGAAGTCAGGGGCTTGTCCAAGCAAATGGATGGTGGGTGACTCACCAACCGACCCAGTAGTGATCGGCATATCCTAAGAGAGGTCTACGCAGTAAAGAAAGGACTCATGAATGATCTTTTCCCTAGCCCTAGTGGGCGAGGACTCATGAATGACCTTTTCCCTAGCCCTAGTGGGCGGGTCTCATGAGATCGATATTAGAAATTGAATTCAAGTTATGACCTTCGTTATAGCATTTGAAAACCTCTGAACTCTCTTGTCTAGGAAGTTTAAATATATGGATTATGTGGGCATAGAACATTTGGAAGGATAGGAAACATGTGCAATTTCTGATATCCTGCGTCGGGCGTACCAAGGGTTTTTTTAACTTAGTACCTTTTATTTTTTTCGCGATGTTTCTTGGTTTGTTAGAGTTGAAACAGGGGAATACTTTTCCTTCTTTCTTTCATCAATCAAAATATTCTATTGAGAAGGTGAAATTTATAAAGAAAGAAGCCCCAGAAGTTAGCATAGTTGCTCAATATTTTGAAGAATGCCCCACATGATCTAAGCTTTTGGTTCTAGTTGGTGAACTTCCTTTCCAACTCCAAATGATTGACTAGGCTTTAGTCATTTAGAGCAGATTACTAAGGAAATGATAGAGTCTTCCTTCTGCTGCGGACTCAAAGACAAAAGGTTGAAACTTCATCCTCCTTCGTTAAGTCACTCAAGTTTACATTTGATCTAAAATAGATTTCTTGCAAAGAATGACTTGACCACCTTGTTACCATCACCATCATTCAATCATGGATCCAACGATGAAAAATAAGTTCTCATCCTTATGAGTGAGTCACGTATTTCTTTCCTTAGCCTTTTTGCACAGGAGAAAGGCGAATTACCTCCTCCTTACCATCCAACTTATGAATACAAAGAACAAGGTATCCTTTAAGCTGCAATATTGCCAAGTGTCATAACCTCACTGAGAGAAAATAGGTTGTGATCCCCACACGCAAGACAGTCAAGGGGCGACCCTCAAGTGGCGCCCATCCGACCACTTGAGGGTCAAGATTGAGAAGTGCCATGATGCACAGACGATATGAGTGTCGAAGACAAGCTTGAAAAGGGTCGGGTAGGGCCCCGGGAGATAACCTCAGAAGTTGGGGTTTCAATATGAGTTTCGACATGTAGTTTTGGAGTTAATTTAGTTTATATGAAAGATGAAAACTCACCAAATTTGGTGTCAATCGGATACTCGACAGACAATACACAGGGCCGTATGACCACTCGCCAAAATGACATCTACTCGAGAAAGGTTGGAAATGCCTCAAAATGTACTATAGGGGGAGGAGTGGTGTTAGCTCTCCACCACCTCTGGACCCTGTGGCATAAGTGAGCTACCCTATGGCACATGCGTGTGTCAAAGTGAGGTCAAATGTTGCGAGACGAGTGTCTTAGGCATCTTTCTTTGAAATGGGTTTTTTCGAGTACAGTATTGGACAGCATGGGAGTGCCAGTATTGCGCTCCAGCCCATGTGTTGGAGGTTGGATTATGCACCCGCTATCTAGAATGGATGCTGTAAATGGTTTAGCATGGACACGGGAGAGTCCAATGCCTGATGAGAACCTAGATGGATGGATGTTCGAGATGTTCCAATGAGATGATCTAGGTCAATTCCCAACAGATGTGTCCGAGCAAGTCAAGATGGACGAGCTTCCCTAAGGCATGGAAGGATATCACGATGCATGATCATGTTGTTGGGAGTCGAGATGACGATGAGATGCGACTTTGCTTACGAGAGATCCTGGCTTAGAGTAGAGGCAAGGTCGAGCCGGATGACTTGGCTCAGTGTAGAGGCAAGTTGACTAGAGTTGCAAACAATTGAACATGCACGCATGAGCGGCGTGTGTGGCCGAACAACCTTGAATTCCTAGTAGGTTATGTTTAGTTGGCGAAGGCAAACCTCGCCTAAGGTCCGACAAAGCCACAAAGCCAGGCGAAAAAATGTGAATGGAGCTCGAGTTCCCCCTTAAGATTTGTCGTGGGCGCACGGTTGAAGTGTTAAGAATCACAGACCTCCACAATGGTATGATAATGTTCACTTTGAGCATAAGCTCTCATGCTTTTGCTTTTGGTTTCCCCAAAAGGCCTCATACTAATAGAAATAGTGTTCCTTACTTATAAACTCATGATTTTCCTCTTAATTAGCCAATCTGGGACTACTACTTTCCATAATCCTCAAGATGAAGAAGTACCATCGTGACACCAAGCACCTCAATATATTCCTACTTGTAGTTTTTCTTTGAGCAATTACAATTAACATAGAAGCATTACTTCATCACCTGACACCAGCAGCATCCCTCGATCAGATCAGTATTGGAAGAAAATTCTTATGAGTGAGCTCATATTTGGAAGGAGGGCAACCATTGAGATTGCCGACCTCTCAAGTGATACGAGAAGGTAATTGGAAGGGGGTCCATAAATCCAAAATTCTAGAAAGAAATACCACACATGTTTGAACTTCCGACTGCAGATTTTCATGAAGCATTTGTCTACCATTGAGGTCCTGGACCCCTTGAAGTGCATCTATTTGAGTGTTATATCTGCAGCTAATTTGAAATAGATTTAATGGTCATCTGTTCCACTGTTAGCCATTCTAGAATGTATTAATCGCTCCTTCGTAGGGTTAAAACGAACTGTTGCTGCATTCTGACCCCCAAGGGCTTCACATGATGTAATATTACATGAAGATTTCTGGAACATGCATCCAACAAGGGACTGTCATGAAATTAGAAATTACCAACTAAAAAGAAAATTCACCCTGCTGCTCCTGGATTTGGGAAAAAGAGTTGGTTTTTCAATTATTTGTTTCGGAGGAAAAGAGAAGCATAGTGCTTCGGTGCTTTCCAGGGCGATGTCTGTTTGTGTTTCTAACTTTCTTTTTCAGGAAATGACTTCTATCATGACATATTTATAGTTTGGATCTTAACCTAACGAGGATTCACATTGTTTGTAATAGCCTAAGCCCACTGCTAGGAGATATTGTCCATTTCGGAACCATTTTGGACTTTCTCTCAAGGATTTTTAAAACACGTCTGCTAGGGAGAGGTTTCCAGACACTTATAAATAATAAATAATGATTTGTTCTCTTCCCCAACCGATATGGGATCTTGCAATTTTCCCTGCGTGTACTTTTTCATTAATTTATCTTTAGAATTGTTGTCACACAACTGAACATTGTGGCCAAATAATTGTTGTCTGGCTTTGATTGAACACAAACTTTGTAGCTGATGCTTGAAATGCTCAACTATATCGGTGCAGGTGGATGAGTTGCAAAATACCATAGAGGATGAACAGAAGAGTTTAATGGAGGAAATAAGAATCACAAGTGAGGAGAACAAGATTGGTGTAGACGAGGCTAGTGGAGGCCTGGAAGCCATGGCTGTCGACTGAGACCATTCTGTAAAACTTGTATGCTTATTTCTTTTTACAGCTCGATATCAAAGCTATTATGTTATCTGGAAATCTTGCTCAAGTTAAGAAATGAAAACGCAAATGGAGTTGGATCTTCCATATATTCTCCTCTTGGGCCAAATCAAATCAAGTAGAACCTTGTTCTTTATTCTTAGGCATTATACGTGAAAGACATGCAATTGAGCAGCTTTGCAAGGGACATGAGTGAAATTTTGGACCTTATGCGGATTATATGCATTTAGTTGTACTTGTTCAAGTAGGACGATTGCTTGGGTAACCGTCCAAGACCATCGCTAGTAGGTTGTAACGGCTCAAGCCCATTGCTAGCAGATATTGTCTTCTTTGGACTTCATCTTGGTTTTTAAAACACATCTACTAGGGAGAGGTTTCCGCATTCTTATAAAGAATGTTTCGTTCTCCTCCCTAACCGATGTGGATCTCACAATCCACCCCCCTTCAAGGTCCAACGTCCTCGCCCACCCCCTTTAGGGTTGGACGTCTTTACTGACACATCTTCTCGTGTCCACTCCCCCTTTGGGGCTTAGCCTTTTCATTGGCATATTGCTTGATGTCTACCTCTGATACCATTTTCATTTTGGAATATGCATTTAGTTGTACTCTTTTTCCAAGTAGAAAGTTTGCAGGGGTAACAATCCAAGCCCATCGCTAGTAGGTTGTAACAGTCCAAGCTCATCGCTAGCAGGTTGTAACAGCCCAAGCTAATCGCTAGCAGGTTGTAACAACCCAAGCTCATCACAAGCAGGTTATAACAACCCAAGCTCATCACAAGCAGGTTATAACAACCCAAGCCCATCGCTAGTAGGTTGTAACAGCCCAAGCTCATCACTAGCAGGTTATAACAACCCAAACCCATTCTAGCAGGTTGTAATAGCCCAAGTCCACCGCTTGCAGATATTGTCCTCCTTAGACATTTCGTTTCGGGCTTCTCCTCAAGGTTTTTAAAACGCTTTTTAGTAGAGATTGTTTTTTTCTTCTTCCCAGTTGATTTGAAATCTCACACACGCTTTGACTTGTTACGTATCGTCGTCAGTCTCACGATTTTAAAACGCATTTGTTAGAGAGATGTTTGTACACCCTCATAAAAAACATACGATCTTATAATCTCCTATGTGAGGATCTAATAGCTTGAGATTCTCAACATGGCAGAAACCCTCTTCCAAATTTTAGATTTAATTTATTTGATTTTATAGAAAAAAAAATGTAATATTTTATTACGAAACTAATATAATAATTTATTTAATTTTTGATAGATTGATTAAATATTATTTGGATAAATAAACTAAGTTAATTAATTATATAATTCAATTAATGTACTAAAATATAATAATATAATTTAATTAGTTTAAGAAACGAGTAAAATTTTAATTCAATAACTAATTATGATTATTAAAAAATCCATACAATAAATTAATTTGAAAACTAAATTTAATTAATTAAAATAATAAAATATAATTAATTAATATTTTCAAGAATACATTTAGCTCTATTAATTTATATTATTCTTATCCATCGAAATTAAGTAAGTATATATTTCAATTCATTAATAATACTAAGAAATCAATTATTATTAATTTAATACACTTTTATCCTTTTAAGTTTAAGATTATAAATATAATTTAACCATTTTAAGAATTATTAATATGTCAAATAAAATAATATATTAAAAAAAATAAAGAATGAAAAAAATATTTAGAAAATCTTTACTTTTACAACGGCGTCAAATATCTTATACATTATACATTGATACAAAGAAAGCGAGCAAATAACTTATTCTCATGTCTCATCTTTCAACTCGTATACCGAATAACGAATAATATATCCATCCTTGATTCTTATCTTTATTCTCATGCGTTTAATCCAAACAGGTAAGGTATTAGAAAGACGGTTTTGTAGGCCTTATCCTATAAAATTTTATTTTATTCCATTAACAAATTAACTATAACCACTCAAATAAAGCATTCCTTTCAACTTGAGGATCAAAATAAATTTAATAGAAATTTTAAAAATATAAAATGAGACAAAAATAAATTATATAAAAAAAATTACACAAATTTAAATTTTAGAAAATTAGTTCATATTGATATAAAATTAAATTTTATATTGAATGAGACTCTATATTTTTTTTAATGACATTAAAAAAAATTAATAGATTAAAGGTCTATTACACATAAAATTAAAAATTTACAAATAAATAGAATATATTAATCCCTATAACTATTTATTATATTTTATTTGAGATATTTTTATAGTTTAAAAATCAAACAAAATTTTTTTTAAAAAAAAACTATTTATAATTTAATAACAAAATATTAAAAGATAAATAAATATTTTGAGAAAATCAGGACAAAATATATATTAATAGTATTTAATTGGAATTATAACAAATTATTAATAATAGAAGGGAGTGGGACAAGAAATTGGAATCAAAAACTAAAAAAACATTGTTTTTTTATTTAAATAATAAAAAAGAATCTTTTATAAATAGAAATTCCAGTACCATTGGGCCCCACGTACTAAAGATTCCTTATCTCTAAAGTCTAAACCAATTACTGACATTCACCCAACCGCTATTTCAGTTTTTGGAATTGGTCATACAATTTTTTACTTTTTACTTTTTACTTTTTACTTTTTACTTTTTACCACGCCCTTTCACTCCATCTATATATATTTATTTATTTATTTATACCCATTATTTTTTTTTTCTCTATAATTAAAGTTTTTTTTTGAAATTTTTTTTTTTTAACGTTGAAATGTCGAAAAGATCGACAAAAATGTGTAATCACGCCTCTTACCTCTATCAAAAATTATAGTTATCGAAATTTTCGAGTTCTTCAATTTGTTGTTCATTGTTGAGATTTATGCGTAAATATCAATTTCATGTATTCCTGCAATATTTCGAGTGAAATGAGTATCATTTTCTCTCCACGAGCTATAAACAATTGCATCAAGGATCCCATTTTCTTAATTCCCCGTTTTTTTTTAATTTTGTTGCTCGATTGATCAAAGTTTTGTGGTTTAGGTCAAATCATTACAAAACGTTCAATCTGAAAGAGAAACACTTCCTTACTCGCTTTTTAAAATACTATTTCAAAGTGACATTTTTTCTCGAATTTGAGCATTCTTGTTGGTCCCGACCATGTTTCTAAATTTCAATGCAAAATAAATAAATTAATTAATTAAAATGAACTTCAGTTTCAATTATTGATTGATACTTCATTCATAGATTGTGAAGATACACGGTTTGATAGTCATGCAAATTGACCTATCGTCTCCTCTCTCTTCCGCAAGTTTCAACTCCAAATAATTATTTTCATTTAAAAAATATCATAAGTCGTCATTAATATCTTATCCTCACAAAAATAAATGAAAATTTTTATTTGTCCGACCTAATAGACATCTCTAATACAGGTAGATATATATATTTTAAAATTGAAATTTAATTTTTAAAAAATTATATTATATTTTTTCGAGATATAAATTATGAAATTTTGTTCGAAACATATTATAAAACTGGAGAAATCATCATTATTGTAAAAATAAATAGAGAATTTAAGAGAAACAAAGATTGATGAGTAACAACATAGCTTAAATTAAAATAATATTTTAATTTTCACATATAATTATTTGAAAATGAAATGATTGCACATTAAATATTTAGAAAATAAAATAAAATATTTTAAAAGTCCAATTATGAAAATTTTTACAAAATAAATTTTTTTAATATGAATATTATATAGTAAAATTAAACTTTTAAAATAAAATAAAATTTAAAATTCCACCAAAAAAATAGTTTTTAAAATAAAATATAATTAAAAAAAAACTTACCACAAAAAAAAAATAATTAAAGAAAGAGAATTATTTGTTTTAGTTAAAAGGACGAGTTAACTCGTTTGTGAGAATCAAATACGCGAGGACACGAACATGAGTTTGATAACTCAGTCAAAACTCGGCGATGTAATGGAGCACTCGCCGATCAGAATCTCCGCATATCACACCATTTTTATTTTTTTTGAAATTCCCTATTTCTGTTCCTCTCTCTCTCTCTCTCTATATATATTTATATTTACATGTTGAATTTATTTTTCATATTTATTTTTCATTTATCCTCCGATTTTTAATCCAAAAAATCGAAACCAGGAGAAGCGGAGATCAATAATGGGTTCGCTTTCTCCTGAACTCAGTTTGGATTTTCGATCCACTTTTGTGCCGAAATCGATCTCCGATTTCTTCAAACAGGTCTCGATGATCGATAATGTGTGCGAGAGGGTCACCAAGCTTAACGATTTCGTCAAAAGTTTGGAAGATGAAATGAGGAAGATCGATGCCTTCAAGCGGGAGCTTCCGCTCTGTATGATTCTGTTGAAAGATGGTGAGTTCTTCTTCTCTAATTACAGCTTTCGATTCGATGTTCTATTGTTTGTTTCTGAGATTTGGATTTTGGGGAATCTCTTTGAATATCATTCAAATTGAAACGTTTCGAGTGATTTTTGGGGTTTTTTTTTGTTGTTTACCCTAATTTGCACTCATGGATTGTTCATATTTGTTCTTCAGCCATTTTAGCTGTGAAAGAAGAGGAGTCAATGCAATGTTCCGTTTCTAGAACTCAACCGGTTTTGGAAGAGTTCAAATCTCTGAAAAAAGAATTTGATGAACAAGATTTTAGAAATGGAAAAAATTATAGAGATCAGAAGAATTGGATGAGGTCGGTTCAGCTTTGGAACTCGGATGATAGTAAACGAGATTCCAAATTCGAAACTAAGGTATAAGAATTTCTTCGAATAATAAGAACAGAGGAATTTGTGCATTTTGTGTTCTTGATAATTAGATGATAATTAGATTGGAATTTGCTGTCACAGATAAACGAGAAAGGAGGCCCTGTAGTGACTCAAGTTTCATTGCAATTCTGTAGAAATAAGAATAGTGAGAGGAGCCAAGTGCCATTGAAGGCATATTCTGTGTTCCCTTCAGCCATGGCTGTGAGGAAGGAGGATAAGGAGGAATTTCCAATTCATGGGCTTTCTCTTTGCACTCCGGGAATTAAGAATCCGATAGAGGAATCAGCTTCTAGTGGTTCGAGATCGAGCGGGACTAGAGCTGTTTCTTCTTCGGCTATGACTGCTCCGGTGAGTTTACAAACCGGAACACAGCAACAGCAACAGCAACAGCAGCTGTCCCGTAAGCAAAGGAGATGCTGGTCACCAGAGTTGCATCGACGTTTTGTTAGTGCCTTGCAGCAACTTGGAGGCTCACAGGGTAAGAAATGAAGCTCAATGTTAAATATAGATTACATATCTGTTAACTGATGAGGTTCCTTGTGAGATCCCACGTCGATTGGAGTGGAGAACAAAACATTCTCTATAAATATGTGGAAACCTCTCCCTAGCAGACAAGTTTTAAAAACCTTGAAGGGAAGCTCGAAAGGAAAAGCCCAAAAAGAACAATATCTGCTAGTGATGAACTTGGGCTGTTACAAATGGTATTAGAGCTAGATACTGGCCGATGTGCCAACAAGGAGGCTGAGTCCCGAAGGGGTGACACGAGGCGGTGTGCTAGCAAGGACGTTGGGCCCCGAAGGGGAGTGGATTGTGAGATCCCAACCGGGAAGGAGAACGAAACATTTTTTATAAGGGTGTGGAAACCTCTTCGTAGCAGATGCATTAGCCCGAAAGGAAAAGCTCAAAAAGAACAATATCTACTAGCGGTGGGCTTGGGTCGTTAGATTCCTCGTGTCTAAATGATTGTTGGCTTGAAATCATGTAAAACTATAGACTTTTTTCACCATGGTTTAAGCTCAAGAGCTATGAACTTGATTGTTAATATCAATTTTCTGATTCAAACTTTCATTATTTGTTTTAGCAGTGGCCACACCGAAGCAGATTAGAGAGCTTATGCAGGTGGATGGCCTCACCAACGATGAAGTGAAGAGTCATCTGCAGGCAAGCTCCAAAGCTTACTTACTTTTGATGTCTGTTCAGCATTTTAATGTTTCGATGTCTCGTTTACAACGATGAAGCTAATGATGTTTTTCGCTTGATCCAGAAATTCCGACTCCACACGAGAAGACTTCCAGCATCTACAGTTACCCCTACGAACCAATCCATTGTCGTTCTTGGGGGATTGTTGGTGGCTGAAGATCAGTTCGGCGAGTCATCAAAAGCTTGCAGTTCTCAATCTGCGTCACCCCAAGGTCCCCTTCAGTTAGGCGGGACTGGCGGGACGTCGACCACAGGGGGAGACAGCACGGAGGACGACGACAACGACGTAAAATCAGAGAGCTACAGCTGGAAGAGCCGAAGTAAAAGAACAGGAAAGGAAGATGCATAAGAAGTTAGAAAAATAAGTATTTAAGGTACATAAAAGAAAGGTAAAGGGTGTTGAGAGAGAGATAGAGAGCAAGAGGGTGTGAAATTTTGCAGGATTAGAGTCCCTTCCCCTTTAGTAGAAAGACTACTAATGTCTACCACTGTTAAAATGGTACAAATTGTTTGTAGAAACCTATGTTTATGTGAACATATCAAGTTCATCTTCCATAAAAAAAAAAACATTAATTTCTTCACCTGATAATGTTTTTTTTTTTTTAAACTAGAATCGAACCATCGATCTTTTATCCGTGTCTTGTTTTTTTTTTTTTTTGTTTTTACTTTTTAATTATAAATTAATTTTGAAAACCATAAATGGAACACAAGGGTATAAAAGGAAATTTCAAAAACAAAATTTAGTAAATAGTTATTTGGATTTTTTTGTTTAAAATATATTAGGGGAAGGTTTACACACCCTTATTAATGGTGGTTTGTGTTCTCTTCCCCTGGTGGTTTGTTCTACTCCCTGCTAGGGGAAGGTTGGTTTGTGTTCTCTTCCCCCGGTGGTTTGTTCTCCTCCCTGCTAGGGGAAGGTTTTCACACGTTCTCTTCCCCCGGAAGGTTTCCTTCTTATAAATGGTGTGGTCTGTTCTTCTCCTCAACCAATGTGGGACGTCATCGGAAATCTCTCAACTTTAAAGTTATTTTTATAAAGTTTTTATCTTATATTCGTTTTTTTTATAATAATCTCAATTTTTTATTATCTTTTTTTAGGGTGAAAATATGCTAATAACTTTATTTTTTTCTTAAAAAATGAATTTCAACTTAAATTATTTTTTTTTATAAAAAAAATATTCTTACAAATCATTTTATTCTATAAAAACAATTTATAACAAAATAATAATAATAATAAATTTCGGAATGTTGAAAATATTTCGAGTCTAGTTATTATTATTTCGGAACTTAACCTTGGATTCTTTAGAGACGATTTGGATAAAAAAAAAAAAAAAAAACGTATAAAAACTATATATTATAAAGAAAATAAAAGAAATCCTAAAGATGAGTTGTTGTGAATATAAGAAGATGCTAAATTTGTTTGAAATTATTTGGGATTGCGTTGTAATTAGTTGTCAGATTCTATGCATTTGCAAATGAATGGATCAAAATGGTTGGCTCTGCAAAATGACAAAACGAAAGATCCTCACTTATCTTACTCAATAATATTTTTTATTTTCTATATTTTAAATAAAATACTTATTATTATTATTATTATTCAACTTCAAACTCATTACTTTCGTTACAAAATGACAAAAAAGTCCTTCTGTTAATAGAGAGAATTTGATAGGCTCTTTAATGAGAAAGGGCCGACATGGAATTTTCTTTTTAATAAAATGTTTTGTTTAGATTTTTTAAATAAAAAACAAAATAATAATAATAATAATAATAATAATTGTGGTTGTGTTATGAAATTTGTGTCCATGTGAGATGGAAATGTGGGTAAGTGTGTGTCTAGTTTGGTGCTCACATGGAGAACAAATTCCAATTTGAGATAATCATATCTCTTATATTGGTCGGATGTTATTTGAGGATCGAATATTCCTTTACACCTTAAAATTTAAGGTTTCTTGTCTTTTCTTCCTGAAAATGAAAAATATAAAAATGTTAATTTCTCAATTCTTTCCTATGCAATTCTAATTTTTAAGATGTAAATTTTAAAAATAGTAAAAATTTAGAAAAACTATCGGCCTTGAAAAGGGTATTTTGGTCATTTTAAAAAATGACAAAAATTTAGAAAAACTGTCAACCCTAAAAAGGGTATTTTGGTCATTTTTACCCGATTGTTTAAAGTGGTTTAATTAGGGGTTAAGGTAGAAGAAAGAAGGAAAAGAGGGTAACCATCAATTTTTCTCTAATTCGATAAACTGTGAGGATATTCAATCTCGATATTTGAGTCGTTCAAAATTGTAAGAGCCCAATATGACTAAGACGCTCAAGCAAGGACAAAGAATGTAAGTAAGAGATTTCAATGACCTAGTAAAATTTTATAGGGATCCCATGCCTTTAGATAAGGTATGGAAAGAAGACAACCCGTCTAAAAAACAAAAAGATAATTTTTTCAATTTTAATTACATTTTTTTTTATTTTTAATTTCTTACCCAGAAATTTCAAGATGATAAAAAAGAGAAAAATTGATGGTAGAGAATTTTTAGAAAAGGTTATGTTTTTTCAAAATAAAAATATTTGGAAAGAAAACTACAAAAATGTTCATGAATTTCAAATTATTTACAAAAATGCCCTTAAATCCGACCATTGGATTAGGTTACCAAAATATATATATATATATATATATATATATATATTTTGTAGAGAGAAACTAGCGTGTTTAAAGTAGGCTCAAAACTAGAAAAATTTCCATCGGAACTTTTACTTCGAGATTCAACTCCAATTTTCTACACAGAAATTGTGAAAAATCCTTTCAGGAATAACCTATCAAAATTTTGGAATCTAATTCAAAGAAAATCTCTTAGTTCGAAAGGAAATCCAAAACTAAAAGCTCGAAATTCTTACATCTCGATTTTCCTCATTTCTTTATGAATTTGAACAACCCAAATGTTCAGCTTGAATGTCCCGAGTAAGTTTTGTGAAGGAAGTGTGAATGAAATCAGACTCTAGATGGTCGAATCAACTAGAATGCCTTTTCTTTCCCGTGCCTCAAAAAAATCTAAGTTCAATTATTGACCTTTTCTATTAAGGGTTGACCATAAAGTTTTTAAGTTGATTGTTGACTTTGGCTAAACTTGTTTGAACCCAATAGAACTAATCCAACCGTAATGTAAACTTGAACTCGTGACTCGAATAGGCTTGAATCATACTCAATGAACCTGAATCAAGTCATCTCATTATGTTTCTTTTCTTCTTTGGCGACGAAAAATCAATTGAACCCATTAAAACCCGTCACGAACTTGACAAAAAATCAAAAGATTGTAGCGTTATTGTGTACAACGAAGTCTGAGGCAAGAATCCATGATGATTGGTGAGAGAAGCTCTAGATCGTCGACCTGTCGAGCAGATCTTATGAAGTTGCATCTATGATGGCTATTGTGGCTAGGGCCAAATCCTCAACGCATGAACCCGACGAAGAGTTGATGTCGAAGTCGCAATTGAGATCCGAATTGATGATCCAAATAACTGAATAAAGTTCACAATCCAACCCTTTATTTTCAAAGTTGTCGTGTTGTTTTTTTTTTAACCCAACCCAAATAAAAAAAATGTAAACCAACCCAATCAAGTTAGGTTAGGTAGTCCGAATTAGTCGAAGCCCAAACCTGGTTATAAAAATGAAATAATTGGGCCCAATAAATTAATTGGGCCTAATAAAGTAATTGGGCTTTGGATAGTCCATACTCATCAAAACCTCCATTTTTCACTTGTGAGTTTATTATGATCTCGTTCCATCTCCTTCATTATTCAAATATATGTAGTATAATAATTATAATATTTTATTATAACAAATTAAAATTAAACATTTAACTAGCAAAATATAAAATATAAATTTTGAACTCTGTCCCGTTCGACCACTACATAAGCCATCGGGAAAGAAAACTCTTGAGCTCCCCTTCATTCGTTGCTAAGCCAAAGTTCCAGGTCTCCGAGTCAGCCCGCGCTTTTTCGAAAAATCCTGCACTCATAGGCATATAGCCTGACAGGGCTTCCCTTTCTGCTAGAGCTTCATGGGTGTTGCCCTATTCCCCAATCGGATGTTTGGATGTGAGCTGTACCCCGCGAGGAGCCAACGAGACGAAGTCCTAACTAAATCATAAAACAAGCTAAGCATTCCATCTATTATCGCCAAATATTTTTTAAACTATTGATTTGATTTAGTTATGGGGTTATAGATCCTATGTTTTTGTTAATCAAATCTTGTATGAAGAATATTTAAATTTTGTAATTCAAACCGTAAAAAAAAAAAGAAAAAAAAATTGTAGGCCACGTTTTAGGGAGACCGTATAAGAAACATTGGCGTTGAAGCAGAGAGGAGACGACAAGGAAGAAAGGAGGGAAGTTCTTGGTGAGAAATGGCAAAATGGAGAGCCACTTGGGCGAAATTCCCACCTCGAAATCCTCAGTCAAACTCAAATCCAACGGCCCTTTGTCACAAAATCCTACCCTCCTTTCAATCCACCCCCAGATGCATATATTTGGGCGCGAAATCTGCGTCGATTTGCAGATTTCAGTTACTAAACTTCAGGCTAAATCTTACGCGCGCGCGCACACACACACACTGAGATTTCCATAACCCTTATGCGTTCCAAACTCTTCTTCGGATTAGCGCAAGTGGAAGAGGGGAATCGGAGAAGATATGGCGGAATCGAATCCGGAAAAGAAGGTGAATCCGAACCCTGAAATGGAGGTCGTCAAACAAGCTGTTAATGGCGATGCTGGTGTTGGTAGTAGTACCAGCAATGGTGATCTTTCCTTCAAATTCAATGCCCAAGCGCCTGAGTTCTTCCCTAGATCGCAAACTCAGATGCCTGTTACCGGCTATTTTCATCCTTATTTCCATTTTCTTGGTGGGGCTCCTGCTACTTCCGATTGGTTCTTTATTGGCGATCAAGAACCCACCTATTTGATCCCTAATCCCACCATTCCCCTCCCTAATTTCTCTAAGAATCCCCGTTCTGATGATATTCACCAAAAACTCGTCAAACAGGTAACCTTGTTTCATTCTGTTCTTGATTCCTTTTTGTCTTGATTTCTTTTATATTCATCGTTTGATTCCACAATCCTGCTTCCTGTTCTGTGTTCATCTGAATGATCAATCACCAAACTCTGATTATATGTATGCTTCTTGCTTTTTGGTAAATATATGATAGTCCTTTAGAACTCTGTATTTGGATGATCAATGTGCCATGCTCGTAACTAGTTCATGTTATTATTTTGTCTGTCACATCAAGATTATCTATAATAATGTTCTTAAGGTACACTCCTTTTCCATTAGTTTTCTCCTTGGATTCCTTCTTAACGTGTTTGATCTTTCTTTCTTTATGCTTTGAGCTTAAAGGGTTTGATATGCATAAGTTCTTCCCTATGACTATAATTCCATATATGTTGTTCATAGTTGGAACATCAGTTCAGCATCTTATGAATGATTTCAATTTTACAGGTAGAATATCAGTTCAGCGACATGAGTCTTCTTGCAAATGAATCTCTTGCAAAAAGCATTAGCAAAGATCCTGATGGTTATGGTATAATCTTTGGAAGTCTATCACCTGGATGTGTTAATTCGAATTTTCGATATATTTTTAACTGAATTATTATTTGTCTTTCTTTCGTTTCCCTTTATGAAGTTCCAATTTCTGTTATTTCGTCCACCAAAAAAGTGAAGTCCCTCTCAACTAACAACAATTTGATAGTTCAAGCTCTCCGCTCCTCTTCAAAGCTTGTAAGTTCTTAAGTTAAGCACTCAATTTTCCACTCTTTCTGGAAAAATAAGAACTCTTGATTTAATGTGATTCATATCTGATCTTCTGAAGGTTGTTAGTGCTGATGGGAAGAAAGTTAAGCGTAAGCATCCCTTTACGGACAAGGACAAAGAGGAATTGCTGGTAAGATCAACCATGGTACAAATGATGCAGAACATTTATCTTTAGCTGAGTATGGTGTAATGTTTTTGTTCATTGATTTGCAGTCCCGCACGGTCGTTGTGGAGAATTTGCCCGACAATCACTCACACCACAACCTCGAGAAGATATTTAGCGTCATTGGGAGGTAGTTTCATTAACATCATCACTCAGTCTTATTCCTTGTTCTATTAGATGTTTAAACTGTCTTCACTGAGCTTCATTCATTAATGATATCTTACCAGTGTGAAAACTGTCCGAATCTGCCATCCCCCAGAGTCAAATCCGTGCTGCTCTAAAGGTGAATTGTTTATCAGTAACAAGGTATTGTGAATCATCCTTTACTATAATGTATATATCCAAGGCACTTCTCCTTAAAATCCTTTTCTCATTGTTACTTCATTTGTTTGAAGCTTCATGCACTTGTGGAATACGAGATCGCAGAGTTGGCTGAAAGAGCGGTATGCATCTATTGTACGCTATAGGTGATCGAGTTACTTGTATTCAATCTTTTTATTGTCTTTTCCACGTTTTTTTGTGCCCGCTAGGCTGAGAAGTTAAATGATGAGAGAAACTGGAGGAAAGGGCTCCGCGTAAGGCTATTGCTCAGACGCTCGGTAAGTGTAATAAGACGATGTGCCTGCATTTTCATTATTTACATGCTCCTGCTTAGTTCAACTCTAATTATTATTTCTGGATAGCCGAAATCGGTTCTGAAGACTCGAAAGTCCGATTTTGATTGTATTCTGGATGAAGATGATTCACCATCTACTGTGTCCACTGAACAAGAGTCCTCTCTGCCAAATATCACTGAACTGATAAACGATTGCAGTGTACGTATTTCGTTTCTAAAACTTTTTCGTCCTTGATTAAATGATTTGTAATTCTCAAATGACATGAAGTATCTGGTTTACTAGTCCGAGGAGAACTCTACATCAGCTAAGAAGGGTTGGGGACGAGGCCGTGGGAAGGGTCGTGGACGAATTCATAGCCATCTCGATCGTAGCTGTAGCTTGCCAGTGGCAGCAATGCAATCAAGTAGTCAGGTTGTTTGTGAGGCATCTTCCAAACTCACTACGAAGAGTCCGAGAATGCCTGATGGGACGAAAGGGTTCACCATGGGACGAGGCAAGCCATTGAGCTCTAAACCTGTATTTTGAATGAATAGAGAAATGTAGGGAAACCTTTCTTTGGTTGTTGTTAATTAGGGTGGAAAAAACTGACTATTTTGCTGCTACCTATGCTTGTGTGTTTTTTTGGTAATAATGGATATGTTTGATAGGATTTTGGTTTATATAATGTGGCGCTGCCCATCATTCTATTTTTCTGGCCCTTATATTTTTCGAAGTGCAGATATGATATCATGAATGCAGGATGAAGGATTCTTTGTGTGTTGATTGTTGACGGATCTTGAACATAGTGTCACAATTGCACTCGTTCGAGACTTAACTTAGCTATTGATGGCACAATAGTGTATGATTTAGTTTCAGGTTCGAGACTTAACTTAGCTATCGATGACACAAATAGTGTATGATTTAGTTTCAGGTTTGAGACTTTAACTTAGATATTGATGACACAAACAGTGTATGATTTAGTTTTAGATTTGAGACTTAACTATTGATGACACAATAATGTATGATTTAGTTTCAGGGTTGAGACTTAACTTAGCTATTGATGACACAAATAGTGTATGATTTAGTTTCAGGTTCGAGACTTAGCTATTAATGACACAAATAGTGTATGATTTAGTTTCAGGTTCGAGACTTAGCTATTGATGACACAAATAGTGTATGATTTAGTTTTAGGTTCGAGACTTAGCTATTGATGACACAAATAGTGTATGATTTAGTTTCAGGTTTGAGACTTAACTTAGCTATTGATGACACAATAGTGTA
Source organism: Cucurbita moschata (assembly GCF_002738365.1). NCBI lineage: Eukaryota > Viridiplantae > Streptophyta > Magnoliopsida > Cucurbitales > Cucurbitaceae > Cucurbita > Cucurbita moschata. Next base: position 2,881,241 of record NW_019268529.1, read on the forward strand.
TGATTTAGTTTCAGGTTTGGGACTTAACTTAGCTATTGATGACACAAATAGTGTATGATTTAGTTTTAGATTCGAGACTTAGCTATTGATGACACAAATAGTGTATGATTTAGTTTCAGGGTTGAGACTTAACTTAGCTATTGATGACACAAATAGTGTATGATTTAGTTTTAGGTTTGAGACTTAACTTAATTGATTTAGCTTCAGGTTCGAGACTTAACTTAGCTATTGATGACACAAATAGTGTATGATTTAGTTTCCTTGTAAATATGTTCGAGACTTAACTTAGCTATTGATGACACAAATAGTGTATGATTTAGTTTCCTTGTAAATATGTTTTGAAAAATGAAGTGAAAGAAAACTTTGGAAAAGCGTTTTGAAAACAATTTAAGAAAGTAGTGTTATATGTTATATGTAGCAATATGACGACGACCTATATAAATTTGAATGGTTCTCGGGAACTGATCCAAAAACTACTTTTGTTCGTTTCCTATTTTACCTAAATAAGTTTGAATGGTTCACTGTATTCTCAGGACTCTCGGGAACTTTCTCAATAACTACTTTTGTTCGTTTCCTATTTTACCTAAATAAATTTGAATGGTTCGCCGTATTCTCAGGACTCTCGGGAACTGATCCAATAACTACTTTTGTTCGTTTCCTATTTTACCTAAATAAATTTGAATGGTTCGCCGTATTCCCAAGACTCTCGGGAACTGATCCAATAACTGCTTTTGTTCGTTTCCTATTTTACCTAAATAAATTTGAATGGTTCGCCGTATTCTTAGGACTCTCGGGAACTGATCTAATAACTACTTTTGTTCGTTTCCTATTTTATCAAAATAAATTTGAATGGTTCACCGTATTCTCAGGACTCTCGGGAACTTATCCAAAAACTACTTTTGTTCGTTTCCTATTTTATCAAAATAAATTTGAATGGTTTGCCGCATTCTCAGGACTCTCGGGAACTTATCCAATAACTACTTTTGTTCGTTTCCTATTTTACCTAAATAAATTTGAATGGTTCACCGTATTCTCAGGACTCTCGGGAACTTATCCAAAAACTACTTTTGTTCGTTTCCTATTTTATCAAAATAAATTTGAATGGTTTGCCGCATTCTCAGGACTCTCGGGAACTTATCCAATAACTACTTTTGTTCGTTTCCTATTTTACCTAAATAAATTTGAATGGTTCACTGTATTCTCAGGACTCTCGAGAACTTTCTCAATAACTACTTTTGTTCATTTCCTGTTTTACCTAATTCTCCGTATTCTCAGGACTCTCGAGAATTGATCCAATAACTACTTTTGTTCGTTTCCTATTTTATCAAAATAAATTTGAATGGTTCACCGTATTCTCATGACTCTCGGGAACTTATCCAAAAACTACTTTTGTTCGTTTCCTAATAAATTTGAATGGTTTATTCTCAAGACTCTCGGGAATTTATCCAATAACTACTTTTGTTCGTTTCCTATTTTACCTAAATAAATTTGAATGGTTCACCGTATTCTCAGGACTCTCGGGAACTTTCTCAATAATAACTTTTGTTCGTTTCCTTTACGTAAATAAACGTATTCTCAGGACTCTCGGGAACTTTCTCAATAATAACTTTTGTTCGTTTCCTTTACGTAAATAAATTTGAATGGTCTGCCGTATTCTCAGGACTCTCGGGAATTGATCCAATTACTACTTTTGTTGGTTTCCTATTTTATCAAAATAAATTTGAATGGTTCGCCGTAATCTCAGGACTCTCGAGAACCTATCTAATAACTACTTTTGTTCGTTTCCTATTTTACCTAAATAAATTTGAATGGTTCGCCGCATTCTCAAGACCCATGGGAACTTATCCAAAAACTACTTTTGTTCGTTTCCTATTTTACCTAAATAAATTTGAATGGTTCACCGTATTCTCAGGACTCTCGGGAACTTTTTTAATAACTACTTTTGTTCGTTTCCTAGTTTACCTAAATAAATTTGAATGGTTCGCCATATTCTGAGGACTCTCGGGAACTGATCCCATAACTACTTTTGTTGGTTTCCTATTTTACCTAAATAAATTTGAATGGTTCGTCGTAATCTCAGGACTTCTCGGGAACTTATCCAAAAACTACTTTTGTTCGTTTCCTAGTTTACCTAAATAAATTTGAATGGTTCGCCATATTCTCAGGACTCTCGAGAACTGATCCCATAACTACTTTTGTTGGTTTCCTATTTTACCTAAATAAATTTGAATGGTTCGCCGTAATCTCAGGACTCTCGGGAACTTATCCAAAAACTGCTTTTGTTTGTTTTCTATTTTACTTAAATAAATTTGAATGGTTCGCAGTATTCTCAGGACTCTCGATAACTTATCTAATAACTACTTTTGTTCGTTTCCTATTTTAAGTTGTGTAAACTAGGCCGATGAAACTTTCCTTTCATGCAACCTTTTCATTTGAATGTCCAAACTTTAGGTTTTCCAATTCTTAATTTCTCTAACTTTAAAAGTCATAGACCATAAAATCAAAATACATTTTTGGTCTCTATATTTTGGGATGGAGGTATATTTAACTTTTTTCAATCCATTGTTTCTTATAGGTTCGTTCTCATTTTTTTTAACATTTTTGGTTACATAACAACGATATCATGTTTCTCAACTCAGTAATGTACTTTTAAGAAGATGTTATTATTATTATTTTTTTAAATTACTTTCACTTACAAAATCATTCTCAGTTATAAAAATTTTGATATATAATTTTGCAAAAAAAAAAAAAAAAAAAATCTTGGCACCATCAAACTCCTCTCAGGTATGTTTAGTGTCATAATCGCCTTTTCTTGGCAGCGGATTCGGCGATTGTGCGATACTCTCTCTTAGCACTGAGTGAGTTAGCCAACTTCGGGTCATGTTGCCTACGGCCGGGCAACGTGTATTCAAACCTCGGACCCCGATTTGAAGAGAAGATTTTAGAAAACGGGGGAGAGGGGTTTAGGAAAAAGAGTTTTGAAAGCAAGAATGAGAGAGATTGAGAATGGTGTTATATAACATGCAAGCAGAAAGACAACAACAATGACTTAAAGAGTATATAACTTTTCGAGGAGGGAGAATTAGACAACTAGTCGCATCTCCCTATAGTACATTTTGAGGCATATGTCTATCAGGCGTAGCTATGTTTTCGCCGAAATGTCACACTCTTAAAGAAAACAAGAAAGAAATAATACAACATGAAAACAGTAAAAGAAAGCGGTAAAGTAGTACAAGGCAAAGGGTTTCGCGCGTGTAACAGGCATGCAGCCATGGGCGACATGCCTTGGACAAGCATGACCTTGACATCCTCCTCACTTAATTTGTTGACGTCCCTGTCAACCGTCTCATTTCTTCGAACTCTGCAATTTGAGGTGCGGCTGTCTTCAGGTCATCGGCACATTCCCAGCTGATTTCTTCTTCTAGAAGTTCTTTCCACTTAACTAAAAATTCTTGTAAGTTGCGCTTTGATTTGTCAATGCGATGGGTTCTCTCGACTAAAATCTCTTATACTTCCTTTTTACTCGAGTCGATAATCGTCACTGGAGGTTGTGTGACTTGGTCGCGTTGATGGTCGTCGTCGTCTGTATGATATGGTTTTAGGTTACTTACATGGATGACGAGGTGAATTCTCATCCATGTAGGTAGTTGGAGACGATATGAAGTCCTTCCGACTTTCTCAATAACTTCAATTGGTCCCTCATATTATCGCACTAGTCGCTGATCTCGATTCCCATGGAATCTAAATTGCTCTGATCTCAGCTTGATCATAACTTGATCACCAGCCTGAAACTCTAATGATCTTCATTTTTGGTTTGCCCACTTCTCCAAGTATGCTCGTGATATTTCAGAGGTTTGCTTCCACTCAATAGTGAAGTTGTACACTTAGGCTTCTCCCAACATAGGAGTGGTCAATAACATGGGGGCATAAGTGGCTATCTACCACATACTATTTCAAGAGGGGTTTTTCCGGTCGACGAGCTTTGTTGGCAATTGAAGCTATAATGAGCAACATCAAGCATCTGTACCCAGTTCTTCTGTCGCGCATCGATGAAATGACGTAAGAACTCCTCAAGCATACTGTTGAACCTTTCAGCTTGTCCGTTAGTACGAGGGTGATAACTCGAAGAGACGTTTAGGCTCGACCCCCAATAGCTTGAACAACTCGGTCCAAAAGGTCCTTGTGAATCTCGGATCGCGATTGCTGATAATGCTAGTGAGAATGCCCCACAACCTGTCAGTGATGACCAATATGGACTCCATTTCTCCTACCTTGGGGAGGTGTGCCATAAAATCTAGAGAAACAGTTTTCCATGGTCGGGAAGGGACTGGTAAAGGTTCTAGTATCTTGAAATTTTGTTTAGTTCAACCATGTCTTGTTGGCCGATAAGACAAGTCTTTATAAACTATGTCGCATCGTCGCAGAGGTTCGGCCAATAGTACCCCTTTATAGAAGGCATAGGTTCTCTGCCACCCATTGTGGCCTGCCCATGGTGTGTTGTGACATTCTTTTAAGTAAGAGTCTCCTCAAAAGGGCTAGGTTCTCTGCCACCCGTTGTGGCCTGCCCATGGTGTTTGTGACATTCTTTAAGTAAGAGTTTCCTCAGGTTTCTCGACCGGGGAACGTAAAGACGATTTTTCTTGGTGAAGAGTAAATTGCCCTCGACCTAAAACTGGCGAGTCTTCCCCTCTCTGATGGCCTAGGCGGCCGGGTCTTTGGCTAGGTGTTCTTCGATACTTTCTCGTATCGTTTCGCTCAGCTTACTTGCTTGTAGATGAGATAACATGCACAGGGCTGCATGTTCGCTCTTCCGACTTAAGGCATTTGCAGCTTGATTTTCTTTACATAGCCTGTGTACGAACTGAAATTCGAATTTACCCACACATTCTTGCCAAAGAAGTGACATATGCAACTGTTGTATGTCTTGACTACAAACTTAGCTCCGAGGAGGTACTACCTCCAAGCTCGTAAATAGTGGACTATTGGCAACATTTCTTTCTTGGATGCTGCATACCTTCTTTCTACCTCATTTAGCTTCCGAATCTCGTATGCAGTGAGGGGTCCCTCCTACAGTAGGACGCCCCCTAGTGCGAAGTCTGACGCATCCGTTTCGACTTCGAAGGGTTTTGTCACGTCGACAATCCCCAAAAATGGCCCTTCCATCATGACGTTCTTTAAGTTGTCGAAGGCTTCTTGACAATGTGGAGTCCAACTCCACTTGTTTCCCTTCTTTAGTAGTTCAGTCAAGGGACCTGTGCGCTTCGAGAATCCTTCAATGAACCGTCAATAATAATTTGCTAACCCAAGGAAAGAGGGCACTTCTGTCACTGAAGAGGGGGTCTTTCAATCCTTGATGGCTTTGACTTTCTCCTCTCCCCTACATACCCTGCTTGCTTCTATTACGTGTCCAAGAAAGTTGATTTGTTGTTGCGTGAACGCGCATTTTTCCCTCTTCACATATAGTTGGTCTTCTCTCAACTTTTCGAAAACTAACCGCAGGTGGTTTTGATGCTCTTCCATGATGGAGCTGTAAACCACTAGTACATGTTGTATTTCTATGGGAACAAATTCAATCGTTCCTTTAGCTTCAACCACAGGGATGGCCATGAACGTTGGTTCGTTACACACAAGACCTCGTTTGAATTGGAGAGCTAAAATCATCTTGATTCCATCAGGTTGTTAAATGTTTGTCTAGACAACAGTAGGGGTTGATCCTATTATGACTAGGCATTTAGCCAAAGACATGGGGATTACTTTATGCTCCAATAGAAATTTCATCCCAAGTACTACATCAAAGTCGTCCATTCTGACGATCACAAAGTCCACTAGACTACTCAATGTTCAAAACTTGAGGGTAGTTTTTCTCACTATTCTGAGGATCGGTAGGGCCACAGAGTTAACGACCTTCATCTTTCTCGAATCTCGATGCCATTTGATGTTTAGTCGATTCGCTTCCGTCTCGGTCATGAAGCTCTGGGTGGTTTATGAATCGACCATTGTACTCTTGGCCAATTTGTGATTCACCCATGCTTCCACATACATGAGACCTTTTTCAATCGGCTCTCTTTGCTCTCCAGTCTTCTTTTGAACTGCAAATAGAAACTTAGGGCTCCCATTCGAGGAGTTTCTATGTTCAGCGCTTTTTCAGCTTCATCGCCATTAGATTTTGAGTCTGCATTTGCGTCTAATGCGGCTTGGAATGCCTATAGTGACACCTTCTTTGGAAACTCATATACCCTATGGTTCCCGATATATAGGAAATAGGAGGGAGGTTGCCGATTGAAGTGGTTCTCATTGTTGAAGCATGGCCTTGCCTAGGACACCAGTCCCCTGTTGGGGTTTTCTTGTATCTCCTCCTCCGGTCCTCGATTTGTCCCCTCCTCCCATCCTTGGAGGATTAGACGTATGGTTGTGATTACCTTCACTCGAGGAGGCTTGATTTCGCCTTGTGTCTTGCGACTGCTTGTTGTGCAGATCGAACAGTCGTTCGGCTATAGCGTAGGCCGTGGAGAGGTCTTCTAGGTGTGTTCATATAGTTTGGACTTCACCCATGGCTTCAGTCCTTCTGTGAATTGGAAGATCTTATATAGCTCGGACATTCGTCGGATGTCCAACATGAGTAACAAGAACTGTTTGACATTCTTTCGAATGCTACTTGTGTGTTTGAGATCTCGCAATTTCCTTTTGGCCATGATCTCAACATTTCCTTCTGCTTTAGTCTCTTTGAAGTGTCTATCATGCATCGACCCTCTTGGATGTCCACATACTTTGAACGCCACCACAATTTCGCATCTTTAACTAAATACATGGTGGCCACAGTGATCTTTTCTTCCTCTGTCTCAATGTCAGTTGCCTTAAAGTAGTGCTCAAGGTCAAAGATGTAGTTCTCTAGGGCCTTGGCATCTCGAGCCCCAGAGAAGGGCTTGGGCTCGGGAAGATTGACCTTGTTGGGTCGCGTTGTCCTCCGGGTAGGGGCTTGATTCTCGATCGCCCTTACAACAACGTTAACTCTGGCGCTGATGTCTGCCATTTCTACCCTGACAACATCGAGGGCCGCCTTCACATCTTTAGATAGCTCAGTGACCATTTGAAACATCGCATTTTGGGACCTGTCTAAGCCATCGACTCACTCCTCAATCAGCCCAGTAGAGTCTGACGAGCTGTCTCATCGCTCGAAACCACCATTCTTTGTGGTTTTTGTTTCTAGGTTTTCCATTCGTTACATTATTTTTTGAATGGGCCACCCATCTAACCTACCCTTCATTTTGTCAACGGCAAGGGTCTTTTTAGAAAGTTCCTTCACTCGCTCGTCTTGATGTCGAATACTTTCGGGGACTTTCTGCAAGTATTGCATTTTCTCTTTTATTTTGAATAATCTGTTGACGTGGGACTTGTTCAACTGATACCAACAGTCACAATTGCCTTTTCTCGGCAGTGGATTCGACGATTGTGCGGCACTCACTCTTAGCACTGAGTGAGTCAGCCAACTTCGGATCACGTTGCCTATGGTCGGGCAATGTGTATTCAAACCTCGCGCCCCAATTGGAAGAGGAGATTTTAGAAAACAGGGGAGAGAGGTTTCGGAAAAAGAGTTTTGAAAGCAAGAATGAAAGAGAGATTGAGAGTGGTGTTATATAGTATGCAAGCAGAAAGGCAACAACAACGACTTAAACCGTATATAACTTTTTGAGTAGGGAGAATTGGACAACTAGTCACATCCCCCTATAGTATATTTTGAGGCATTTCATGTCTACCCGGCGTAGCCATGATTTTGTCGAAATGTCACACTCTTACAGAAAACAAGAAAGAAATAATACAACATGAAAGCAGTAAAAGAAAGCAGTAAAGTAGTACAAGGCAAAGGGTTTCGGCGTGTAACGGGCATGCGACCATGGACGACATGCCTTGGACAAGCATGACCGTTACATCCTCCCCCAATTAATTGCTTGACATCCCTGTAAACCGTCTCATTTTTTCGAACTCTGCAATCTGAGGTGCGGCTGTCTTCAGGTCTTCGACACGTTCCGAGTTGATTTCTTCTTTTGGAAGTTCTTTCTACTTAACTAAAAATTCCTGTAAGTTGCGCTTTGGTTTTCCATTGCTACGGGTTCGCTCGGCATTCGCTCGACTAAAGTCTCTTATACTTCCTTTTTACTCAAGTCCTTCATCGTCACTGGGGGTCATGTCACTTGGTTGCGTTGATGGTCGTCGCCGTCTGGATGATATGGTTTTAGGTTACTTACATGGATGACGAGGTGAATTCTCATCCATGTAGGTAGTTGGAGACGATATGAAGTCCTTCCGACTTTCTCAATGACTTAAATTGGTCCCTCATATTTTTGCACTAGTCGTTGGTCCCGATTCCCACGGAATCTAAATTGTTCTGATCTCAGCTTGATCATAACATGGTTACCAATCTGAAACTTTGATGATCTTCATTTTTGGTCTGTCCACTTCTTCATTCTTTGTGAGGCTTTTTCCTACGCTCGTGCTATTTCAGAGATTTACTTCCACTCTTTGGTGAAGTTGTACACTTGAGGGCTTCTCCCAGCATAGGAGTGGTCAATAACATGGGGCATAAGTGGTTTTCTACCACATACTATTTCAAAAGAGATTTTTCCTTTTGACGAGCATTGTTGGCAATTGAAGCTAAACTGAGCAACATCAAGCATCTGTACCTAGTTCTTCTGCCGCGCATCGATGAAATGACGTAAGAACTTCTCAAGAATATTGTTGAACCTTTCAGTTTGTCCGTTAGTATGGGGGTGATAACTAGAAGAGACGTTTAGGCTCGACCCCCAAAAGCTTGAACAACTTGGTCCAAAAGGTCCCTGTGAATCTCGAATCGCAGTTACTGATAATGCTAGTGGGAATGCCCCACAACAGACGATGACCAAGATGGACTCCATTTCTCCTACCCTGGGAAGGTGTGCCATAAAACTAGAGAAACAGTTTCCCACGGTCGGGAAGGGACTGGTAAAGATTCTAGTAGTCTCGAAATTTTGTTTTATACAACCTTGTCTTGTTGGCAGATAAGACAAGTCTTTGTAAACTGTGTCGCATTGTCGCAGAGGTTCGGCCAATAGTACCCCCTTTTTAGGAGGGCATAGGTTCTCTGCCACTCGTTGTGGCCTCCCCATAGTGTGTCGTCACATTCTTTAAGTAAGAGTCTCCTCAAGTTCCCTGACCGTAGAACGTAAAGACGATTTTCCTGGGTGTAGAGTAAATTGTCCTCAACCCAAAACTGGCGGGTCTTCCCCTCTCTGGCTAGCTACATGATGGCCTGAGCGGTCGGGTCTTTGGCTAGGTGTCCTTTAATACTTTCTTGTATCGTTCCGCTCAGCTTACTTGCTTGTAGATGAGCTAACATGCACAGGGCTGCATGTTTGCTCTTCCGACTTAAGGCATCTGCAGCTTGATTTGCTTTACCTAGCTTGTGTTCAAACTGAAATTCAAATTCAGCCACACATTCTTGCCAACATGCTTGTCTCAACCCTCTTGGATGTCTACATACTTCGAACACTACCACAATTTCGCGTCTTCAACTAGATGCATGGTGGCCACAATGATCTTTTCTTCCTCTGTCTCAATGTTAGTCGCCTTAAATTAGTGCTCAAGGTCAAAGATGTAGTTCTCAAGGGCCTTGACATCTTGAGCTCGAGAGAAGAGCTTGGGCTCAGGAATATTGACCTTGTTCGGTCGCGTTGTCCTCTGGGTAGGGGCTTGATTCTCCACCGCCTTTACGGCAATGTTTACTCTAGCGCTGATGTCTGCCATTTCTACCCTAACAACGTCGAGGGTTGCCTTCACATCTTCAGATAGCTCAATGACCATCTGAAACATCGCTTTTTGGGACCTGTCTAAGCCATCGACTCGCTCCTCAATCAATCAAGCAGAGCCTGTCAAGCTATCTCCTCGCTCAAAACCACCATTCTTTGTGGTTTTTATTTCTAGCTTTTTCATTCGCTACAAAATTTCTTGAATGGGCCGCCATCTAACCTACGCTTTATTTTGTCAACGGCAAGGTTCTTGTCAGCAAGTTCCTTCACTCGCTCGTCTAGATTTCGAATACTTTCGGGGACTTCCCGCAAGTATTGCATTTGTTCTTTTATTTCAAATAATCTGTCGATGTGGGACTTGTTCAACTGTTTGGTCGTAGACATGTCTATCGATCACTTTGTAACCAACTAGGTTTTGATACCTACTATCACAATTGCCTTTTCTTAGCAGCGGATTCGGCGATTATGCGACACTCACTTTTAGCACTGAGTGAGTCAGCCAACTTCGAATCACGTTGCCTACGGTCGGGCAACGTGTATTCAAATCTCAGGCCTCAATTTGAAGAGAAGATGTTAGAAAACGAGGGAGAGAGGTTTTGGAAAATGAGTTTTGAAAGCAAGAATGAGATAGAGATTGAGAGTGGTGTTATATAGCATTCAAGCAAGAAGGCAACAACAACGGTTTAAACAGTATATAACTTTTCGGGTAGGTAGAATTTGACAACTAGTCGCATCCCCTTATAGTAAATTTTGAGGCATTTCATGTCTACAAGGCTTAGCCATGATTTTGCCAAATGTCATTAGTACATGGTTGTTGGTTATAAATTTATTTATTTTTTATTTCTTTTGCTGCAATATGCTTTGGCTAAACATAGCTGTTATCATTTATTTTATTTTGCTGGTTATTTAGGCTGTGGATAGGATGAGAAATGTGAAACTAATTTTTAGGAAGTGGAATTAGTGGAAGTAGTGACGGCTAATTTGTAGAAAAAAAAAAGTTACTTTTCATTATACAAGAAAACCGTGTCAAGTTACAATTGGTAACACACTCCAAAAAAAAAAAAGAAATAAAATTACTTTGTGTCTTTGCTACTCGAAATCTGTTATTGCTTATATTTGGTAGCAAACCTTTAAGATCAAAGCCTATTTTCAATCATGTCTTACCTAGAGATTGAGTGGTCAAGAAGAGAGAGATAAAAGAAATGAGACAAGAATCGAGTGACAGGAGCCAAAGCACCAGTGCGCTAGAAGATGATGCCTCAAATGATATGAGTGTATGGATTCAAGAAAAGGAGGGATCTGTTACACTCAAATACCTAATGCTGACAAGATGCAACTATGGAGCTTGGGCGATTAAGATGGAGGTATTTATGATGGCACAAGGTGTTTGGGAGACAATTGAATCTCCCGAAACAGTAGATAACAGCAAAGATAAGATTGTGTTAGCAACTATTTATCAAAGTATTGGAGAAGATACGTTGCTACAGTTGGGTGCCAAGAAAACGACCAAAGAAGCTTTGATCATATTGAAAAATATGAATCTAGGTGCGGAAAAATTGAAAGAAGTTAGGATGCAGACTCTCTTGCGGGAGTTTGAAGCGTTGAGGATGGGTGATTCAGAAAGTATTGTTGAGTATTCTGTAAAACTCACAATTACTGTCAACAAATAGTGAGGCCTTGGCAATACTGTTGATGATATCCAAGTAGTTAAAGAAACTTCTACGATCCACCTCTACAAAGTTTATTCAAATCACTTCAACGATGGAGGAGTTCAGTGATCTCAAAACGAAATTTGTTGATGAGATTATTGGATCACTCAAGGCACGTGAAGAAAAGTTGCACAGGTTTGGATAAAAAAAAAAAAATTGTTCTCCTCTCTTGTGTAGAATGGAAGGGACGAGAGAATGCAAAATTCTCAGAGAAAGAAGGGAAGAATCAAGGTAGTTCCAAAGGAGGTAGGGGACAGGGTCGTGGAAGAGGGAGAGACCGCGGGAGAAGTGACTGACATCGAGGAAATGAAGGAGAGTCACAAACTCAACTTGAATGTTACAGATGTCGGCAGATGGGACACTCCGCATCAAAGTGTTCCACAAAAGACAAACAACTCAACTTGATAGAGATGTAGAAGGATAAGGAGTCTTCATTGCTAATGATAGAGGCGTGTGAAATTAAAACCACATGTGACAAATAGTCTGATTTTGTGATGCTGAATAAAACTATAGTGCTGCCACCAGCAAATATTGGAGCTGAAAATTCCTGGTACCTAGATACTAGAGCAAGTAACCACATGTCAGGAGCAAGAAGGGTGTTTCATGAGCTCGATACATCTGTTGTTCGAAAGGTATGTTTCGGTGATCACTCTATGATAGACATTTGTGGTCGAGGAATAGTGCTCTTCAAATGCAAAACCGACGAGCACTTGATCTTATCACAAGTCTTTTACATACCCAAACTCAAAAGCAACATAATAAGTTTGGGACAACGGGACGAGAGTGGAAATAAAATTGTCATAGATAGACATTTGTAGTCTTGATCAAGGTATTTTGTGGAGTGATTCGAATCACGAGTTTAGAAATGAGTTTTGTTTACTCTTGATCTCGATTATCAAGCTAGTCTATTCCAAAACTTTTTATTTGGTTGATTCCTTATTGTTTTTGAGATTTTTGGATAATTTAGATCTAGAGATCTCGTTTTTTTAACGAGATTTTTAGATCAAATCCTAAGAATTTCGTATCAACTAGTTTCTGCGCTGAGCAACCCTGCAATTGGTTCATGCAGATTTATGTGGCTCCATCATTCTATCATTGATTGATGGTAACAAGAAATTCAAATTACTCATTAAAAACAAGTCTAATCACAAGCTAAAAATCTTGTCACCGACGAAGGTGGCGAGTTAAATGAATGTACAGTTGTAGTCCAAATCTTTCTTCAATTAAATGACCAGAAACAATTAGAAAAGGTTTAACAACTCACTACTCCAAACAAAGACTTATTAAACCCAAACTTCATAACTCCAAACAACTCAACACACAACTTCGTAAATACAAACTTCAGAATTTCAAACAACTCAATGCCCTAAATAAGATTTCTTAAGCCTAGACTAAACAACTCAAAACTCTAAACACAAATTTATTAATTCTCAGACTTCATAACTCAACTAAGCTCAACCGCCCTTATAATATATACACACGTCATTTTCAAATGACCTTTGTTCTAGAGTGAGTGGATTTTATGTGGACATATTGTAGAAAAAAAATCTTAACAACTAATGACAAGAGAGAACCATTCCAAGATAAAAGACAAAATAACTTTTTTGAAGAAAACCTCTACATTTGTATGACCTAATCTTCTGGGGCTAAATTGGTTTATCATAATATTTTAGTTCAAATTTTTTGGGATCAAATTGATTCATAGTTCAAATTTTTTGGGGATCAAATTGATTCAAAGGGACAAAGTGATAGAGATTTTGAAAAGATTTGAGATTTTTGGTAGATACAGATAATCTAAGAACAAATACATGAGAGTACCTTTTGGGCCACTTTATAAGAATTGAACACTTTTTCTTTACTTTAGAGGTTTTTAAAAGAGACTCAATTGAATCATGAGTATCTAAAAGAGACTCAATTGAATCATGAGTATCATGAGGTGAATGTTGAGTATTAAACTTAACATTTTGAATACTCTCTCAAATATGGATGTCAAGTAGTTGAAGCACTAAGAGTTCTATTTCTTTATACAACAAAATAGACTCCATTTGGTGTCCACTCAAATATTATGACATAATGTGTTGGAATAGGAATAGGAATACCACTTTCTTCTAGGATAATAAATAATAATTATCTATCTTCCCAACACTTCCTCAAAAAGAACATTTCTTTTTTAGCAAAAAAACTCCATTGCTCTTTTAATTTACGTATCACTTAGAATTTTCTTTGAATTTTGACTGAGTTAGTGTTACTTTCGGCTGGGGAGTTGATAACTTACCGTGAAACAGTGATTGAAATGATGTGGTAGGAGGTCATGTAAAAAGATCTTGAAGCTATTGAGAAGAACAAGACGTGAGCATTGACTAACTTACCATCCGGACACAAATCCATCAGTTTGAAGTGGGTGTTTAAATTAAAGAAGAATAGCAGAGAAACGGTCATCAAACATAAAGCAAGACTCATGGCGAAAGGATACGTGTAGCAGCTAGGAGTTGATTTTGAGGAGGTTTTTGTGCCTATGGCTAGACTAGACACTATAAGGTTGATTCTTGCCCTTGTAGCTCAATATGGGCTGGAGGTCCATCACTTGAACGTCAAGTTAGCATTCCTTGGCCTTAAAAAAGAAGTGTATGTTGCCCAACTTGAAAGATTTGTCATCAAACTGAAGAGCACAAAGTGTACAAGTTATCAAAAACCCTTTATGATTTATGGCAAGCACCAAGGACGTGGAACATACGTATGAACAAGAGCTTAAAGTCTAAACTTCGTGAATTGCTCGCAAGAACAAAGTGTTTATACAAGAAATAATGGAGCTGAAATACTCATAGTTGGTGTGTACGTTGACGACTTGATTGCCACTGGTACAAGAGTGAAAGGCGTCTAAGAGTTCAAGCAGAAAATGATGAAAGAATTTGAAGTGGACCAAAGGAAAAATTGTATCGTGCTAAAAGGTGTTGCATCAACTTAAGATGGTAAAGTACAACCCAGCTACGTATCTCATGGAAGCAAAGTTACAACAAGAGAAAGATACTGAACGAAGCTTGGTGAATTCCACTGAGTATAGGCGCGTCATTGGAAGTCTGACGTACTAGACTCATACTCGTATGGACCTTCCATATGCTTTTGGAATGGTGAGTAGACATGGAAAACCCCTCAACGATGCATCATCAAGAGGTTAAACATATTCTCCACTATGTGAAGAGAACCACAAGTTACGGGTTGAAGTATCAAAAAGGGCAAGGTCCTAAAAGAACCAACCGATTTTATCAATAATGATTTAGCTGGCGATATTGACGATAGAAAAAACCGTAAACATGACATTTTATCTCAACAAAAATTTGATCTTTTGACAATACTAGAAGTAGCAAACTACGTCGTAACGTGATATTTTTAAAAATAATATCACTTTCTCATGTATATCCAAAATATTGATTGAAAATGTGGACATCTCATGCCCAAAAAGAGTAGTAAGATAATTATTGAAGTGGGTGTTGTCTTGTGGAAGTGTTAAAGTGGACGACACATGTAGAATAAAAGTCCCTTTAAGAGTTTTGTTTTCTAAAACTTCCACTCAATTTTTGACTTTTTATTATGTTTCGAGATGGTTAAAAAACATCTTATTCATAACCGATACATGAATGAATAGAGATTATATTTAAATGACAATGATCTTAGAGATAAAAAATTTATAATTAAAGAATGCTTAAAAGAATTTATAGCTACTACCTAATCCAATAAGATGCGTCATCTTTTTCGGAGACTCAATTATAAGAACTACACTTTAGATCAATCTAATGTCGAGTGAACTTCTTAAAATTTCTCGAGGTAACGTGTGAGTGATGACAAAACATGCTAAAATGACTCTTATTGATTTGAAGAGATAATTTTTACTCTTAAAATTAGTTTGAGTCAAGTGGATAACGTGTGCATATCGTAGAGGAAAGTTGAAACCATCAAGATAATTTTAAACGAGTTAAACCAAACTCAAGTCCTCTTAGATGCCCACGATCAGCGTCAAGCAATTGACTCGAGACATCATTTACTTTGAAATTTGTTGAAGTTATTGTCTCGACCTTAGTTTGTTCAATACGCTCCTAGCAACAAGTATGCATAATACATAATACAAATCACACCATCACGAAAACGTTACAGATCCTATAAGCTAAAAGATCGCAACAACTTTAGAAGGATCTCTTCGAAACTTCAACCAAAGTCGATTCATCATTTTCAACCAAATTCTACATGTTCTATCTTATAAGCAAATGATCACAACAAAGTCATAAGATAACTCTCCTAAGCTTTTTTTTCACCCATCCCTAGCCATAATTGAGTCAAATTTAATTCATTAATTAACCTTGGATAAAATTTAAAGATTTTCACTTAGGTAAAAATACAATGAAACTAGAGTTCAAAGGAAAAACTTGAACCAAAAGTAATTAATTATTTAAAACTTGTGAACCAGGTTGATTCATGTACCAAGCTTAAATCATTTATTTTATTCATTAGTGCAGGATCATCAAAATGTGCCCGGAGAAAAGTTAAGTAAGCACTATATTTAGTTTTTTTTTTTTTTTTTTTAACAAAGTGATATTTCTTAGGTTTTTTTTCTTCATTCACGTGGATATTTACTACAAGTACCATTATCGTTGTCCTTTATGACATCCCACAAATCATATCTAAGATTATTTTATTTTTAGTTAGGTTTGACTAATTAATAACGTTTCGAAGTCACTGCTGGTAGATGTTGTCTACTTTATCCCGTTATATATCATCGTCAGCCTCACGGTTTTAATGCGAGTTTGTTAAAGAGAGTTTTTCAGTGTTATAAAAAATGATTTGTTCCACTCTCTAATCGACGTGGGATCTCACAAATTAAATATAAAAAAAATTACGGTGTTTGTATACATATTAAAAGTCATTTTTCAAAATTTCTCGACTAGTTGAATACATTTTACAGGACATTTTTTTTCCTCAATAAAACAACATAATACACCAATTTGAACATACTCAATTAAAAAGGAAAGGGACATAAAAGAACTCATACCAGTTTGAGTTTGAGGTGAGAGTGATCCTAATGATATGATGGTTATGAAGTACTTAAAAAGAATTTATAATTACTTTTTACACAAACAATGTGCACCTTGTTTGTGGTGGCTAGATCATAAGAATTCTAAAAATAAATATGTTTGGTTGGAGAAACTCTATATTGAATGATTTCATAGGAATTTTTCTAGAAAACATATGAATGTGAACAAAACATGTTAAAAAGGATCCATGTTGGGTTGTGAGGATAGTCATCACTCTTAGAAGCAGTTCAAGACAAGACAAGTAGGTATCGTAATCATGTTGCAGGAGATGGAAGGAAATGTCGGTGCCTTTAAGTGTCGAATCTTAACTTGAATTTTAACATGAGCTATTATAGATGGTCATAGTAGAACCTCCCCTAGTAGGATGTAGCTTGGAGACAAACCAAGACAAAATCTAGTAGGTTATGACACTGAGTGAAAAATTGGTAAATGAATTAATTGAAACCACCTACGAACGAGAGTAATCACGAGGATATGATAGTTATGAAAAAACTTAAAACAATCGATAGTAGGGTTCATCTTCCTTTTTGGTGACTTTCTAGAAATTTTCCTAGGAAGCTTGCGAATCATAATAAAGTAGGCTAATGTTTCCATGTTGTAGAGGATACTGAGGAATGTCGAAGCCATTAAGAATTAAATCTAGATTCTAAATTCTAAATTTTGGGCATAGTGTTTAACACAACAATTACATACTAGGATCAAAACTATAAACTTTGCAATGAGAATAGTATCTTATTGAGTTAAGTTAGGCTTGAATACGGACCAAACTACCATAACCATCATTGTAACGGCTCATTTCCACCGCTAGCAGATATTGTCATTTTTGGGCTTTCCCTCTCGGACTTCCCCTCAAGGCTTTAAAATGCATTTGCTAGAGAAAAGTTTTTGCACCCTGGTGTTTCGTTCTCCTCTTCAACTAACGTGGGATTGTATTCCCAACCAAGGTAGGATTGTGAATGATATAAATGGGGTTAAATTATATTATATTACGTAAGCATGCAAGTTTTTTTCCAAATCAAAATGGCCAGCGCATTTAATCAACAATCAACAAATAAAATAATTAAAAGTGAAAGGATATGTTAATCATGTTCATTAAACATTAATTACTTTTCCCTTACCCAACTTGATCTTGTTTTATGCTATAATTAGTGGGAAGGCCACTATTGATCTCACTCAAAAAAGCTAAGTTTTGAATCCCATTTTCATTGCCTATAAAACCAAACCATGAAAATCTACGTGTTTATCAACTAAAAAAAATGGCTCCAAAAACTCCCATTAGCCTCTCTTTTCTCTTCCTAATTCTTCCCATTTTCTTCTTCATTCAAGCTCTCTCTGCCCCTAATTATAATTATAACTATCAGAAAGCTTACAATGAGCTCAGTTATGATTTTTATGACAAATCGTGCCCTCGTTTGCCATCGATAATTCGATATCGTGTTTGGGCTGCCGTACAAAACGACTCTAGAATTGCTGCATCACTACTACGATTGCAATTCCATGATTGTATTGTAGACGTATGTAAAGTCCATTTATACATTTTTATGGTGATAATGATGTTGATGAAATTATTTTGTTCTTGTGTTGTTTTAGGGATGTGAAGCATCGGTGATGCTTGATGATACTAAAGACATGAAAGGTGAGAAAAATGCTCCGGGAAATGTGAAATCGCTACGAGGGTTTGAAGTGATCGATGACATTAAAATGGATGTCGAAACATATTGTCCCGAGACAGTTTCATGTGTTGATATATTAGGTCTTGCAGCTAGAGAAGCTGTGTATCTGGTAAATCATCTTTACTTAATAACTTGTTGGTTGAATGTTTTTTTTTTCTCTTCTTTATTTTATACCATTTTCATTTCTTATTTTCTTGTCTAAAGTGAATTTGAAAAGTTTCGAGTAGGTTGAATTAGTGATCTGAGCAACCCACATCAAATTTACAACTCAATCCAACTTAACCAATTTTTAGGTTGGATTGAGTTGAGTTGAGTACTGGGGTCGTTCTTTTTTTTTAACTTAATAACCAAAATTTTATAAAACTAAAGTATCAAACAATCATAAGTCTGCATCACTAATATCGGTTACAAACGTCAAATATTCTTTATAGTAATATAGGATGTGGTTGATTTGTAACCTTGTTTTCAAGCCGGTCGAGTTGACCTAATAAAAAAAATGTCAATCGGTTAGCCGACTCAAATTTTCTACTTTTTCAACTAACACGAGAGTATTAATTTCACCACCTAGGTCGGAGGGCCATCTTGGAACCTTCCACTAGGACGTAGAGATGGCTTAACCGCAAGCAAAAAATCCGTCTTGGAACAGCTCCCATCGCCCAAGGCATCTCTAGAGAACAACACAGCCAAGTTCACCTCAAAGGGCCTCGATTTAAAGGACCTCGTGGTGCTATCAGGCGCACACACTATCGGCTTCGCTCGTTGCGTGACATTCAAGGTCCGCCTCTTCAACTACAAGGGCTCCGGCCAGCCCGACCCCGACATCAACGCAGCCATGCTCTCGGACTTGCAATCCATGTGCCCCAACAGAAACGACGGCACCAACGCCAATTTAGCCCCACTGGATGTGGTCACTGTTGACAGGTTCGACAATGAGTATTACACGAACTTGATTAGTGGCGTGGGGCTTTTGGAGTCGGACCATAGTCTTATGGCCGACAGCTACGCAGCTCATATGGTGAGACAATACAGTTATGATACGAATTTGTTCTATGATGACTTTGCTGAGTCGATGTTGAGGATGAGCTTGGTTGGGGTTTTGAGTGGGCGTGATGGGCAGATTCGAAAGAATTGTCATGTTGTTAATGTTGATGATGGGTATTGAAATGTGTTCTTAGTGAATGGAATGTGAGCCCATTTGAAATTAAGCTAGCTTTTGTTGAAGGATAATATACATAAAATGTTAGGAGTTGGAGTCTTTATTTAGGGAATTGTGTGAAATTATGTAGTTGGGTTTGTGAGATGTATCTTATATTTGAATGAGAAAATTAACTAAATAATTTAATAATATGAAGGGGCAATTTCTCATCTTTTTTTACTTGTTGTTCTTAGGAGTGGTCATATAATCCGATAACCTGACCAACTTGGACTATCTAACCTAAACTATAAAAGTTGAATTGGGTTAGATTTTGTTTTTGAATTTGAGTTGAATTTTTTTAAAACTAAAAACTTAGTTAGATTTAGTTGATATATCCTCAAATAGGATTAAGAATATCTAGTTTGTAACTATTGTTTGTATTGGTATTAATAATTAATGTAATATATATTACCCGTAAATTGTTATTTGAATGAATTTAGAAACCTAAACGGGTAGATTCAGATAAAGACTTGGGTTCTCGTAGGATCGATTTCTAGTTTGAATTCCCCAAATTTTAACCATTTGCATGCTTGAATTTAATGTCAAATAATGGTAATGGTTAGGTTTAGGGCATGGCTTCACTTTTGACTACGCCTTCGAGGCTCGCCATTCTTTGTTCAGCATTTGAGGATTCTATTGGCATGGTTAGGTTTAGGGCATGGCTCTGATACCATGTTAGGAATCACGACTCTCCACAATGGTATGATATTGTCCACTTTGAGCATAAGCTCTCATGGCTTTGCTTTGGGCTTCCCCAAAAGACCTCATACCAATGGAGATAGTATTCCTCACTTATAAACCCATGATCTTCCACTAAATTAACCAATGTGGGACACTCCCAATCCCAATAATCCTCAACAGTTACTACCTATACTAACAAGGTACACCTTTCTTTTAAGTGGCTCATTTATAGAAACTCCAAGTTATGTGTGCTTTACTTGGAGTAATTCTATGTTGGGTGATCTCTTGAAATTTTTCTTTAGAAGCATGTGAGTGAGGACAAAATTGGTAGGTGGGGATAGTCTTCACTCTTAGAAACGAGGAATAAGTAACGTGACAATGGGAATGTTGTGGCCATCGCTGTGTCAAATTCGAATTTCAAATCTTAATACCATGACTCCAACGATTAGAAGTCTTACACCTACTGATACTTCTTGTTCGTTCTTACACACTCACCACTATGAAGATGGTACATTATGATTAAGCAACCAACATCTTGATTATTCATTAGTAGGGAGTAAGAGGAGTAAAATTTAAAAATAGACGGTAATAGATCTTATTCTCAAAACAAATAAGTGAAAAACTACTTGAGATCTCATATTCATTGGTTAGAAGAACCAAACATCGGACAATATTTGCTGTTAAAAATGGTATCATAGCCAAACATCGGGCGATGTGTCAGCGAGCAGGCTGAGCCCCAAAGAGGGGTGGTCATGAGGCGATGTGCTAGCAAAGATGTTGGGCCCTGAAGGGGGTAAATTTGGTGGAGGTCCCACATCGATTGGAGAAGGGAACGAGTCAGACTCCTCACTGGGGGTGGACATGAGGCGATGTGCCAACAAAGACGCTGGCCTCGGATAGGATGAACTTGGTGGGAGTGTCACTGAGGATGTTGGTTCCAAAGGGGAAACAAGATAGTGAGATCCCATATTCTTGAAGGGAAGCCTAAAAGAGAAAATTCAAAGATAATAATACCTTTTAGCAGTAGAATTGAGCTGTTACAAACTAATTCAAGAAGAAAAGTAACCTATAAATGAAAAAGACCTTGAAGTTTTGTTTGCACAAAGCTAATTCACTACCCTTTGTTTGAGCTGTTGAGTATGATGTATATTTATATACGTTTATAAATCTGTGGTTAAGTGTTAAGGAACCCTTATATGCCCAATTATGTTATTGGATAATGTTATGTGCTCATGTTATAAGTATATAAGACTATGTATGGTTGTTCTATATTATTATCTAGGATTCCAATAAACATTGGGTTGAGTAGGTACTTATAGGGGCAGTTAGGGCGCAACTTTTATTTGTGAACTAGCCAAGAGAGGTTAGGATCTACTTGATACACAGAGTTCAATTGTCACCTATAAAGAATCCCAAGAGTCATAGAGACTATACCATTTAAGTAGCTAGAATTGTGTCTAATGGGGAGCCATGGCCTTATACTGTTCGGACTCGAGAAGGTTCCGAGTTCGCGGGCTTGATTAATAGTTGTGGAGACTTTGCAACAATGTGTGGGTTGACCATTTGTTTCTGGGCTTTCTTGTCGTAGTGGAGTAGAACAGGGTGGGATGCCTCCACAAGTGACGTTTCTGTCTTCATTTGTCTTTTACTCCTTGTCTCATCTCTCTGTTTAAAGTTGGAAGGAATTTCTCAGTTCGGAGATCTTGAATCATATTTTTACACTATAAATATTCAAATGTATGTTTTATTCACAACAACAAAAGGAATTGAAAAGCATAAGTGCTTAACGTTCTTCCATTCGAAAGATCTCTCTCCTCAACTTCTTTTTGCTTCATTTATTTATTTCGACATATTTAGATGGTGGGTCCTATCCAACACTTTTTATTATTGAATTTGTTCTAATTGATTCAAGGTACTACGAATTAGGATTTAATGAAGTCAAAAGATGGTGACTTTGATGTAGAGGATAGGATCAAGGCATACAGTCATCGGTATGATCTATAACATGAAAAAATTCATGTAAGTAAAGATGTCATATTTAAAGAAGGGAAGTAGGATTGGTACAACATTGGCGATAACAACCAAAATCTTATAAAGTTTACTACTCTAGAAAGAAGAGGAAGACGTGACAAACCTAGAAAGGGCACCGATAGCAACACCAACAAATCCACACATGTCATCATCGACAACACCAAAAAGCATGATAAATTCTCTAAAACGAAAGAGCTCAAGAGAGAGCACAAGAGGATCCATAATAGAGGGTAGACGAAGGAAATTTTGTTCTCTTGTTGAAATTTATAGCAGATACACTTGAAAAAAATTGGATCCTGAAAAGCTAGTGCTGCTCGTAGCTGAAGAGTCGGCGACTTACCATGAGACAGCAACTAAGATGAAATGGCATGGGGAGACCATGCAAAAAGAACTTGAAGCCATTAAGAAGAACAAGATGAGGGCACTCACTAATTTACCACTCGAGACAAGTCCATAGGTTTGAAGTGGGTGTTTAAGTTGAAGAAGAATAGTGAAGGAAATGTCATCCAGCATAAAGAAAAACTCGTGGCAAAGGGATACGCGCAGCGGCAAAGAGTTGACTTTGAGGAGGATTTCATTTCATCCATGAGTGTGTCGAGAAGAGACATATCGTTGTAGAGTTCATATGCACTAGAGAGCAACGTGCACATATTCTCACCAAGGCCTAGCAAGGGTTAAGTTTACAGAGATGCGAGAGTTGCTAGTATTGAAGAATCTCGAACAAAATCAAGTTGATGGGGGAGATTGGAAACCAATAAACTTGACTTAGTAAAAGAAGTTACCAACTTATGAGCAACTTTAAGAGAATTGTTAGCAGTTATCAAATTGTAGACCAAGCTTAGAAATTTACTCGAGAACAACAACAAAGAAAATTGAAAAATATAAGAGTTTAAGGTTATTCAGTTAAAAGGATCTCTCCCCTCAAATTGTTCTTTCTACTTCATTTATTTATTTCGGTATATTTGGATCGTAGGTCATATCCAACATTTTTTACTATTGAGCTTGCTCTCTTTAGTTTTATCTGATTTTTTTCAGTTGATTAATTCAAGGTACTACGAACTGGGACTCGACAACCCTCCGTATGCTGCCAAATTCCACGACTGTTTGTGGGGCTGAGGACGCCCAGGCATCAGGCTGCACCACCAGCTTCCATGTTTCTTAAGATGAATGATCATGACAATAACATACGAAGCTCTTTTTCTTCGGAACCACTTTGAGTTATAGAGAAGACCAAATAAACATAATTATGATAAATTTCTAAAGAATGAGTTCAAACAAACTTACTATCAAATATCTCTTCACCAATGGTTTGAACGAGAGACCTCTAAATCGCGACACGGTGGTAAAATTCTCATGAACACAAATAGTAAAATCACAACACGATGGTACAATCCTCATGAACATAGATAGGTGACTCGCATAGGGTCATGTTTCACAAAGATGATACAATTCGCATATTCATGCATATAGATACACAATCACTTCAAGACCTTAACGTCTAATCCAAAGTAATTATCACTCATACATATAGATAATTACTACAATTCTTACACACAAATAGATAATTATCTCGTACCCTAAAATAACTTTCATTCATATATATATAGACACACACACACGGTCGTCTCAAAGTTAACATGCGACCTCCGACCATTTTTACGTTACAATTGGATTTATATTTTATTTTATTTCAAATTGTGACATTACTACTTTGCCCTTCCTGCATTTCTTTTTCTTTTCCTTTCTTTTCCAATTTCTTTCTTTTTCTTTTTCTTTTTTTCTTTTTTTTTCCAGTTTCCTTTTTCTAATTTATCCTAATTTTATTTAAATTTGAATATTACGGTAATACTAAAAAGATTGAAAATTAGAAGAAGAAAAAAAAAGCATGAATTCCATTAAAAAGAAAATACAAAAAGATATAAAACAACTTATAAATTATCAAATATTTTTTTAAAAAAATTAGAATATAATAATATAATAATTAAAGTTTAAAATTTTGAGAAATGAGAAATAAAAAAATATTCACAAGAACACTTTTTTAAAAAAAAAACTTATAATTTTTTTAAAAAGTGAAATTAAATTAAAATTTTTTTAAAAATCCAAATAAATCAACTACCTTATGCACTCACCATCTAAGATACTATTATTTGATAATAATAATAAAATAATAATAATAATAAATGAAGATATTATTTTGAGGACCACACAAACTTTGGAACAAGATCCATCACTTTTTGCTTTCTTTTGATGAATAAGTTTTTTTAAAAAAATGTTATTAACGTCGTTTATGTTCGTATTAGTTGTTGTTGAAAAATTTAGGGTAACGTACCTAACCTTCTCGTAATAACAATGGTCAATTTTTGTTTTACGTCGAAGAACTGGTTTGTAGAATTAAAAAATATATATATGCACACCGACATCGTGCTTACTACACATGATCTGACGCTTAGTGTAGCAAGAGTTATTGGAATTAGAAAAAGCTTACTTTTTTTCGAGTTGAGAAAGAATATTCATATGACTCTATTCGAACTTTGAATGTTATTAAAAATAAGATGTTGATAGGTTCATAGTATCATTGTGTTGTGGTTCGGTCGTTGTCATCGTTCTCCACCATCATTGCAACAATTTTTTGTCGGAGAAGAGGAGTAGAAGTGATTGAGTACGATCACACGAAAAAGTAGTCCTGTTCAGTCAACCGTTCAATCCAACTTAGTCAATGATCAACCCAATTGTGGTCAACCCAGTCCACTTTAGCTTCAGCTCAGTTCCAAAATGTATGGTCCAACTTGATTCAAGCTCGGTTCACTACATTTCGAGTTGATTCCCTTCTATTTTAGCGGGTTCAAAGTACAAGAATAATCATCTCATAAAAAAAGTATATTTTTCTACCATATTTCGATTGTTGATACAATGTAACGACCCAGTACAATGATATATTGGTTTTTGTCCCGCAAGAAAGCGGTTCTTTGTAATTATGGTTACGAAGTTAGATGTGGATGTTGATCAAACGCTACAAAAAGGGAAAACCTTAATTTAGTACGATTTATACATGTGATTGTGTGTGTGGATAAGGGTGTTTCATTATTGAATTCAAAACATTATTATTACAATAATTTAGCTTGCCCTACACTTTAACTTTATAAACCATCACTTTTGGTTCTAGCTTAGCTAGTGTGGGCTTTTCAAAATTTAATCTTAGAAAATACTTTACCTCCATGTTTCAAAGTCAAAATTTATCTATTTTGTTAAATATATATATTAGTTTTGGATAAATTTTAAACTTCTAAGAGGTGTCTGAATGAATGGAGACCACGTCTAAAGGAGAGTGATCTTGAAGATAGGATGACCAAGAAAGACTTAAATGAATCAAAAGTATTATCTATATCAACTTAAGTATAGCTCAAATGGTATTAGAGTGGTACCTCTCCCAGTGAGATGTGATTTGGGGATGAACCAAGGCGAAAGCTAGTTGACATATGACATCTGAGTAAATGAAGAGTACATGAATGAACCGAAACCACATCTGAATAAGAGCGATCCTGAGGATGGGATGGTTAAAAAAAGCTTAAAAGAATTAAAAGTTACTACATATACCAACAACATGCACCTTCCTTTTTGGTGGCTTAATCGTAGGAACTTCATAGTTAAGCGTGACTTGCCTAGAACGTTTCAATGTTGGATGACCTCCTAAGAATTTTCCTAATATGCATGTAAGTGAGGACAAAATATGTTGGAAGGACTTGTGCTGGTCTGTGTGGATAGTCTTCGCTCTTAAAAGTGAAGAGTAAGTAACGTGATCATGTCGCAGGGGAATATCGGAGCCATTAGATGTCGATTCCGAATTCTAAATCCTGAGCATGAGTCATTGCATATCTCTTCTTTCTTCGAACTTAGGTTATAGAAGAAAGAATTGAGAAAAAAAGTATCAACAACACTAAATTATATCGTTCCAAATCACTTAATTACTACAAATATGATTTGAGTTGAGATCTATCTACTTTTCATGAGATAACACAATTAAAAAGGAAAATGAAGTTAATTCTAATCATATTTAATTATAACTTAAGAATTGAATGATCAACCTAATTCATGTTGTTTGATTCTCAATATAAGTTGTGGATTAGGCGTGATAGCTAGGTTCTTTAATGAACATTAATACGAGGATTAATCACAAAAAATCATTGTTCTTATGATATAATGAAATTACTTTTCATTAATACGAGGATTAATCACAAAAAAACATTGTTCTTATGATATAATGAAATTACAAAAGTCATCGTGAATGAATTTGAGTATATAAAATTATAGTTTAGAAAAAACCTAAAAATAATTAACAGTTTCTACCCATATACAATAGCTCAAGCTCACTGCAAGCAGATATTGTCTACTTTGACATGTTATGTACCGTAATCAATCTCATGATCTTAACACAATCCACCTCCCTTGGAAGTCCAGCGTCCTCGTTGACACACTACCAGGTGTCTAGCTCTGATACCATTTGCAACAGCACCCTCCACTAACAGATATTGTCTGCTTTGGTCCGTTACGTATCCTTATTCGTCTCACGGTTTTAAAATGCGTCTGTTAGAGAGAGGTTTCCACACCCTTATAAGGAATGTTTTTTTCTCCCTCTCCAAACGATGTAGGATCTTACACCCTACCAACATGGTGCAACATTTTTTTAGTAGCTCAATCATAGAAGCTTCAAAGTTAATCGTGTTTGGCTTGGAACAATTCTATATTAGATAACCTCTTCAAAATTTTCTTCCAAGTATATGAGTGAAAACAAAACATGCTAAAATAACTCGTAACATAGTCATGTCGTAGGAGAATGTTGGAGCCATCACGTGCCAAATCCATATTTCAAAACTCTGGTCTGAACCCTAGGCATAAGTCGTCACAATATGTTTTTGGTTTATATTTTTAGAGCTAGCAAGAAACAACAATGTTGGGTAGACTCGATTGATATGATAAGATAAATAGGGTGCAAACTGAAACGAGTAGGGGTTGAGTAGGGTTTTATTAGGGTTTTTGAAGACCGAAATTTGCCGAATTAGAAAAATAAAGTTTATTATAAGATGGGTAAATGATAATAAATGAAATTAAAAAGAATAAGGTAGAGATGCAACTACCCAAAGTTATGATAACTTGGATTGCAACATTTGAATGATAAAAGTTTTGTAGAAATCCCAATCTAACCCTAATAATCTCATCATTACAATCAATTTCCCAACACTATAAGAAACACCAATTTTTTTGTTTGTTACCACTTCCCACTCACCTTCCTACCCTTTTTTATTTTTAAATAAATAAATTATTATTAAAAAAAAAACATTTTCTATTATCTTCTTCAATCATTCAACATTCTTTTCCATAACTTTCCATTTCTTCTTATATTTCAATTTATTGAAAAAAATTGTCACTTTTTTTTGGAATTATTCATTGAGGCATCCCTTTTGAGTTTTTTTGTATTTTTTTTTTCTTTTTTTAACAAAAAATATTTTAGGTGATGCTCGATGGAGTATGTTCGTTCAGAGTTTTGAAAATTTTTTAGTGACCTAATTAAAAATTAGATGAAAGTTGATAACTAACTATTAAAATTACCTATAAATTATATAAAATGTATCTTAAAACCTTGTCCTAATAGGCAAGTTTTAAAGCCTCTGAAAGAAGCCAGAAGAAAAAATTCAAAGAGAACAATATCGGCTAGCGGTGGACTTACAAAAATTACTATAGGGTGGGTGTACATTTTTTTGATAAAAAGATTTAGTAGTATAAATTGATTTGTTGAAATATATTTAAAAAAGTTAATTGGTGGAAACTAGATCCAATCATGAGCAAACACGTGGACATTAAGTCAGGAACTACCAGCGTATTATTCTTAAATAAAACGGGCACCATGTGTAAAGATTGAAAAAGGAAAGGGTATCTCGTTTTATAAATAAAATAAAAAGAAAGGGTATCTGACACAATTTACAATTTACAATCTGTCCCAAAAAACTATTTTTATTGCCAAAATGCCCCACCAGCTCTTAAAAGGCTTATTTATTATTATCATTATTTTCTGTTAAGGAGCTTACCTTATTTTTAAGATTATTACGAAGATTAAGAATATTTGACCATTGTAATCGATGTTAGTGATCTATTGTGACTTGTAAATGTTTGATATTTGAGATTTATGAAATTTTAGTTATTAAAAAAATAACCTGACAACCCAACTCAACCCGAGAATAGAGTGTTGGGTTGGGTTGTTAACTCTATTCGAATTGCTTGGGTCACCAATCTAGCCAACCTGAAATTTCGGGTGGGTTAGTTTGGATAGAATTGGTTCATATTTTATTTAAGAAATACTCTTAAATTTTCAATTTTTTATTTATATTTTTAATTTAATAGAAAACTTTAAAAAATTCTCTAAATTTTCACTAAAGAATAAGTATTATTAATATTCTTAAATTTTTAGATTTTTTTTTCCCAACGACCAAAAGTGGTAAGTTATATAAACTTATCGTGAATTTGGAAAGAATAAATTTAAAATTAAATTGTCTATTTGAGTGTTAAAATTTATTATGGCTCATAAATGGGAAAGTTTCTCCTTTTTATTTAAAATTTTGATATTTAATAAAATATTAATAAAATTAAAAAGTCTAAAAAAACGAAATAAAGAAATTAACACTATATTAAAAAAGTAAAAAAAATAAATAAATGAAGAATTGTTGAGTCATGAGTAAATAAATGATTTTATCGTATCCTAATGATAAAAACATCATTAAAATAAATTTAAGGATACTAAGGTTCCTTTTGAGAATTCATATATATTTTTAGAACGTGTATTAATAGTTTCATATATATAATAACGGTAACCGTATTTTTAATTTTTTTAATAAAAAAAAAGTAAAGGTTACTTTTGAAGTTTAAAAAATTTAATAAAAATTTTAAAGTCCTATTTTTTTTTAAATAGTTTTAAAAATTTTAAAAATATTTTTTAGATAAAGTATTAATAATTTTTTTTTAAAAAAATTAAGTATATTTTAGAATGTTTAGCACAAAAATAGTAAATATTTTTTTTAATTATCAATTACTTTAATGTTTTTTATACTTTTATGCTTTAAAGAAACTAAAATTATAAATGCAAAAGAAAAAAATAACTAAAAAAACTATGAGAAAAAAAAAGGAGAGTAATATTTAAAAAAAGAAAAAGAATTAAGATTTTTTTTTTTTTTTGGCGAAGGTAAATTATTAACCTCCGAGACAGGACCTCGATGGTTCAGGAAATCTCCGAGACAGTACCTTGATGGGAGCTGACAATAAATTAGTGGAATTGGTCCTCACTAGTGATATCGTATGATAATGTGCAATGGGTAATTGTACATTATCATACGATATCACTAGTATGTACTAACATCATATTCACGTACGACACATTTTACGAAAACATGTCTAACCCAACCTTAAAGTCGTCTATTAAGAGACCTACTTACCTTAAAAGCAACTACAAGACAAACTTGTCTTCTTCAATAAAGGTTCTCTCTCAACCCAAGAGTGATTAAAAGAGGTCAACTAAAAGGTTTGTCACCAAACACGAACCCTAAACCTTCGACATTAAGTTCAAATTTACACAAAACAAAATTAGCTAAAACCCAAATCACATAATTTAATAAAAGGCAAGAAGCTCGGGAACCAAAAATTGAATTAAGTGCTTGTTGATTTGACTTTGAATATGTTCGAAACAACAAATTTAATGTCTAAAGTTTATGGGTCACTCTCGAAACCACAAGAACATTACGAATCCTTGATTGAAAACATACCCACCTTACATAATAAGCAAAATTGTAGCGGCCTAAAAAAAAAAACATTGATGAACACTATGCTCACGAGTACCACAACTTCTACAAGTAATTGGAGCATCTTTGTTAATTTGTCAAACTCAGACTCAGAATTGTTGGATGATGAAAGTCCCACGTCGGCTAATTTAGGGAATGATCAGGAATACTCTCTCAATTGGTACGAAGCCTTTTGGGGAAGCCCAAAGCAAAGCCACGAGAGCATATGCTCAAAGTGGACAATATCATACCATTGTGGAGAGTCGTGTTCGTCTAACATGGTATCAGAGTCATGCCCTAAACTTAGTCGGGCCAAGAGATTGGTAAATCCTCAAATGTCGAACAAAGGACTCCTTTTGTGGAGAGTCGTGTTCGTCTAACATGATATCAGAGTCATGCCTTAAACTTAGTCGTGCCAATAGCTTGGGACTCATTTTGTGGAGAGTCGTGTTCGTCTAACATGGTATCAGAGCCATGTCCTAAACTTAGTCGTGCAAATAGATTAAGACTCATTTTGTGGAGAATCGTGTTCGTCTAACATGGTATCAGAGCCATGCCCTAAACTTAGTCGAGCCAATAGATTGGTAAATCCTCAAATGTGGAACAAAGGACTCCAAAAGAAAAAGAGTCTAGGTTGCTCGAAGACAGCAAAAAATGACTAAGACTCAAAATTTTCTAAATTAATTAACTTAATCAAACTCAAATTAATCTCTAATAATTTTAAATTTACAAAAACATTATTATTTTCAAACAAACTATCTAAAAAAAGAAGAAAAAAACTAATAATCATTAGGTAAATAATTTTTTAAAAATAGTATAATTTTTTTCGAAACCTAATTAGTTTAAAACACAATAAAGAATAATGAAAAATTACTTTTTTAAGGGGTAAAAAAAAAAGAAAAGAAAAAAAAAGGATAAAAATTGATTAGAGATGAGAAGTGGGTTACTTTTAGAATGCCCATTTACGCCATGATTAGTAAAGACTAGAAAAGGCAATTCCTTTCACCCAAACAAACCAACAAACTTCATTGAAATTACAGTTTTACCAAAAGGGAAGAAGAAGAGAGAGAAAAAGGGGAAAGGGAAAATGGAAAACGCCATGGCTGAAGCTCTCAGATCTTGAAGCTTTGAGGCCTAAAAAGCAAAGCAAAGGGGTCAGCCTGGTCTTCCATTCGCCACTCACAAAAAGCACCCATTGCTGCTGCTACCTTTACCTGGGGAACAGACCAGCAGGGTCATTTTCGTCTTTTTCTTCTTTTAGAGAGAGAAAATGATGAGAGAGAGATTACCAAACTCCCATTGCCATTGTTGAGTTGTATCTTCTTGTGGGTTTGCCAATTTCAGGGACTCGAATTATTTCTGTTTCTCTCTTTTTATCTCCCCTTCTTTTCCTCCATTTTTCCTTACCTTCTTCTTCTTCTTCTTCTTCCCTCCTTGTTAGTATCAAGAACAGAGAAGGCTGGAGAAATTTCTCTGAACAATTTCATAATGCCGCCATTTTAGCACCTTCCAACTGGGTTTTGTGCTTTGATTCTCTTTTACAGGAAACTTTTGTCATTTCATCTTACGCCGCCGCCGCCATGTCCGCCATGTCCGCCATGTCCACCAAATCTAAGTAAGTCTTCTCCACCAATTTGATGTGGGTTTTGTTTTGCTGTTTTTGAGTGATCGATCGCCTTTTCTGGGTGTAATTTTGATCCCCATTTCTTAATTCTTCATGGGTCTTCTGTTTATGGCGGTTGCTAGGGCTTATTTGATTCTCTGTTTTGAACCGATGCTATTTCTTTCTCTGCGTTCTGGGTTCTCTGTTTTTTAGACGCTGTTGCACTATGTCCTGTTTCTGGATTTCTTTGTGTTTTAACGTTTTGTAGTTGATTCTACCGTGGTTTCTTCGAGATCTCATTCTCTCTCGATTAGATCTACTTGGAAGAGTGTTTAGGCTGTTTTTTTTTGTTTCCAGAGCTGGTGTTTCTGCTGCGTTTTCTTGTTTAAATTACCATTTCTGCTTGATTTCTGATTGGAATTGTTCTTGAGGATGCTGAATTTTTCTGGAATTCAGCTTTCCGTGGATGTTCTTTAGAAATTTCAGATGGGTTTCTGTGGATTCTTTGGTTTCTGCTCCATTTCTGTGCAGTTTTGATTAGTGCATTTTGAATGTTCTTGATAGATCTTCACCTGAAACTCCCAACAAGACATCCCCTGCAACACCTAGGGTGAGCAGACTGAATAAAGGGGTAGCTAAACCAGAGTCTGATTCTCATTCTCCTTTGCAAAAGTCTCGTCTCTCGGTCGATCGGTCTCCTCGACCTGCAACTTCGAAGCCTGCAGTCGATCGTCAACTGCCGAAAGTCGGTACCCCACCTGATGTAAGTTCTAGTTTAACATCAGAATTGCCAATGTTGTTGTGTTGAAAGTGAATTCATGAATGCTAATTGTGATATCGTTCTGTTCTTATTCAGAAAGCACTGCCTCGAGGTACAAAGATTTCAGAGATACAAACTCAATTAAATGATGCACAGGAGAATCTGAAGAAGGCAAAGGAACAAATAGATTTGGTTGAAAAAGAGAAAGAAAAGTTGAGCAATGAATTGAAAGATGCTCAAAGAGCAGCAGATGAGGCAAGCGAGAAACTCAGAGACGCGTTGATGGCACGAAAGCAAGCTGAAGAGAGTTCCGAGATTGAAAAGTTCCGAGCTGTTGAGATCGAGCAAGTAGGACTCGAGGAAGCTCAGAAGAAAGACGAGGAATGGAAGAAAGAGATAGAAGCTGTAAGGAGCCAACAGGCATTGGATGTTGCTGCTCTTCTCTCTACTAGTCAAGAGCTTCAAAAAGTGAAGATGGAGTTAGCGATGACTACCGACGCCAAGAACCAAGCATTGAGCCATGCTGATGATGCGACGAAGATCGCTGAGATTCATGTCGAGAAGGTCGAGATTCTCTCAGCTGAGCTTGCGAGATTAAAAGGATTGTTAGACTCAAAGCTTGAATCACAGGCAAATGAGAGTGGGGAATTGATAATGAAGCTTAAGTCAGATATAGCATCTCTGAATTTGGAGCTTGAGAAAGCTAAATCTATTGCTGAGAGAGTGAAGGACAAAGAGATCTCCATCGAGCGACTTAATCACGAACTAAACATCGCAAAGATCGCAAAAACATCCTATGAGGAGATGATCACGGAGAAAGAAGCGTCCATTGAACAGCTTAATGTCGATCTCGAAGCTGCAAAGATAGCTGAAACGTACACGCACGGTTTAGTCGAAGAATGGAAGAACAGAGCTGAGGAGCTAGAAACACAATTGGAGAATGCTAATAAGCTAGAACGAGCAGCATCGGAGTCTCTACAATCGATGATGAAACAACTCGAGCAAAATAACGATCTACTGCATAACGCGGAGATCGAGATTGCTGCTCTAAAAGAGAAAGTTGGTTTGCTGGAAACGACAGTTAAAAGACAAAAAGAGGATCTAGAAAAATTAGAACACGATCTTCATGTAAGTAAGGAAGAAGCATCTGAAATGGAGAAGTTGACTGTGTCATTAACTTCACAATTGGAAACTCTCAAGGAAGAGAAAACTCAAGCTTTAAACAATGAGAAACTTGTAGCTTCCAATGTACAAAGCTTGTTAGAAGAGAAAACCCGACTCTTAAACGAGCTAGAAACGTCCAAGGACGAGGAAGAGAAGAGCAAAAAGGCGATGGAGAGCTTAGCGTCGGCATTGCATGAAATCTCCTCCGAGGCCAGGGAAACAAAGGAGAAACTGTTGTCTAGTCGAGCCGAGCAAGAAAACTACGAGTCCGAGATAGAGAATCTAAAGATAGTGTTGAAAGCTACCAACGAGAAACATGAAAACACGCTTGAAAGTTTGAACCATGAGATCGATATCTTAACGAGTACGATTGAGAAATCGAAGAACGAGCACGAGAAATCCAAGGCTGAGTGGGAAAAGAAGGAGCTTGAGCTGGTGGAAGCTGTGAAGAAATCAGAAGCAGAGAACTCTTCATTGGAGAAGGAAATAGATAGGCTTGTGAATTTGCTTAAACAAACAGAGGACAATGCTTGTAAGATGAAGGAAGAAGAAGCTCAGCTCAAGGATAGCTTGAAGGAAGTCGAAGCCGAGGTTATTTATTTGCAGGAATCGCTCGGGGAAGCGAAATCCGAAAGCATGAAACTCAAGGAAAGCTTATTTGACAAAGAAAACGAGCTGCAAAGCATTCATCAAGAGAATGAGGAGCTTCTAGCAAGGGAAGCTGCTTCTCTTAGAAAGATTGAGGAGCTATCCAAGTTGCTCGAGGAAGCTTCAACCAAAAAGAACGATGAGCCGACGGATAGCGAGAAGGATTACAATTTGCTACCGAAAGTGGTCGAGTACACCGAAGAGAACGGCAAACGAGATGACGATAACCCGAAAGTGGAGCTCTCAGTACCCATTGTAGAAGAAGAACACAAATTTGAGTTTCCATTGGTAGAGAATGAAAAAACAGACTCACCACCAACAACACCACCACCTCGAAATGGAGACGAGAAAAACGAGAAGGAAGACAAGTCGGTGAAGGTCGAATACAAAATGTGGTTCTCACAAGAGGGAGGAGAAGCAGAACACAAATCCATGGACAAGGAGGAGGACAACGACTCGAAAGTCGAGAGCAAGGAGAGTTTCGATCAGACGACGAACGGTGTAAGCACGGAGAGCGTAGAGGAGGGGGGAAACTCGCCGTTAAAGCAGCAGCAGCAGCAACAGAAGAAGAAGAAGGCATTGTTTAAGAAAATTGGATATCTTCTGAAGAAGAAGAACAATGTGAATCAGAAACAGTGATGATATATATATATATATATATAGTAGTGTGGGAAGTATATGGATAGTAATATATGGTTATATATAATGATTTGCTCTGGTTTTTCTTTTGTTCTTGTTCTTCCAGTGCTGGGCAGATTGTTGTATGTTGTTGGGATATTTGTTTTGTTCTTTGTTCTTTGTTCTTTGTTTAATGGCTGCCTTCATATCACTACTACTTCAACTTGTATTATTATTCATTCTTTTGTTTGTTTATTATGCAAATCCGAACTGCTCTGTAAATTTTTTTTTTTTATTGTTTATGAAATCAAACACTTTGTTTTCCCTTATTGTTTTTGTAAGATTCCTTAAGCAATACGTGGAAATCTCTCCCTAATAGACGCGTTTTGAAATTCTTGAAAGAAAAACGTTTAAAAGAACAATATCTACTAGGTTCCCTAACAGACACGTTTTGAAATTCTCGAAAACGGAAAGAACAATATCTACTAGGCTCTCTAACGGACATGTTATGAACATCTTGTGGATAGCGATGGACTTAACAATTAAACATTTCTTATATTATAAACCTATCCCATCCAATTTCTTTTCTCTATATAATAAATAATTATTGAAACATGAAAATTAATGATAGATTTATTGACATAAGACCCACCCACTAACAAAATATATATATGCATTTTTTTTTTTTTGAGAATTATTGAAAGTGAAATTAGGATAATAAATTTTGGTTAGAGCACCTAGTAAACTAAAAATTTGGTTGATAATAAATTTAGATTCCGAATCCTCAACCTGAGTCCATCTGAATGATGCCAATCTTGAAACTAGGATGACTAAAAAGTTCCTATTTATACCACTAAAGTACATTTTACTCGTTGAATATGTTTTACTCCGAGCAATTTTATGCTAGGTCTCTTAGGAATTTTGCTAGAATGCATGTGAGTAAGGACAAAATATATTCAAAGTACTAATATTGCATGTAGGGATAGTCTTCACTTCTAGTAAATAGTAAGCAATATGACCATGTCACAAAGGATATAGGAGAACGTCTGGCATCAAACATCTAAACATCTAATCTAGATGCCAAATCTTGACCCAAAATTTGAGCATAGATGGTTAAAAGAAAAAAAAAAAAAAAAAAAAAAAAATTTAA
>NW_019268529.1:2917666-2925034 GCF_002738365.1 Cucurbita moschata
AAAAAAAAAAAAAAAAAAAAAAAAAAAAAAAAAAAAAAAAAAAAAAAACTTTTAAGAGAAAATAAAAACTCAAAATTTCTAAAAATTTATCATAATCAATTTAAAATTCACTGGGCGCCAAAAAAATATTTAAATAACATAAAAAAGAATATTGACAACGAGAAAAGAAAAAGTGAGGCTTCAATCTCAAGGCATCGCTTTTTAAACGCTCATTGGCGCGCCGCCGGTCCCAAAAGCCCTTATCCTTCCGTCTCCGACATTGCTTTTTTCAATAAATAATATATGAATTTTTTTTATTTTTTAATTTATTTATTTTATCTAAAAGGTAATAATGTTATCCAATACATTACTGGAAAGTTTTAGATGCTACTTACTTATCACATTAATTTATTTTCTTTCCATTATTTGACTTTAATCCTTTTTAGGTAATTTTTTTAAAAATTAAATTATAAATTTAGTCGACCGTGTTCATGTGATTGTGAGTCATTTAAGTTAACTAAAGTTTAGGGTGAATATAATCGATTGTTACAACATGCATAAGATCCCAGTGGAAAAAATTAATTAAATTTCAAAATTATACATGATTGATTATCCACTATGAAATTGAACCGTCTTCTTGTGTTTGAGTCAACTATGAAATTGAACCGTTGAGAAAATTAAAATTAAAATGAAAGTAGATTTTAACGATTTTTTTTTCTATGTAAATGAAACTTCCTCCATAAGATCTAAAATTTTCTTTACAAGATCTTTTCGATTTTGACTCAAAAAAACAGAACCGAGACTTATAAGAAGATGGAATGTGATGAGATGATTTTTGGCTCGATGGAAGGGTTTTAGGAGAATTTTGAATAATATATTTGAATATATATATATAACTGATTTGAATCTCCTTAAAATTTTAATTATTTTTTTTTTATTTAATGTACCTTAATAGTTTTAATATTTAATAGATAATTACAATAAATATATATTTTGTTTTATATTTAAAATATATTATACAAAATATTAACTAAAACTCCACAAATTAACTATATTTTCTCTTTTTATATTTAATATTTTAAATTTTGTTTGTTTTCTTAATAAAAATTTAATATAATTAGAATTTTTAAAATTTAAAAATGTTTTGAGAGATAATTTTATTGATTTAGTATATATAAAAATATAAAAATTTAACCTAAAAAAAAAAAAACTTGAATTCGGCGCTCTACGATTTTTCTGGGAAGGTTTCATTTCTTTCACAAAATCATAGTCAGGAGCTTCAAAATTGAGCGGAGCGACTGATTATCAGAACAGCGAGAAACCCCTGTTCTTGAGCGGATGATTGCAATCTCTCTAGCTCGCTCTGCAGTTTCCAGCCCCAATTCTTCAAAGCCATTTTTCCGGCTTTCACGACATGTAAGTTTCTCTCTCTCGCTCTCATCTGAATTCTGCACTCATATCTTGTTAATAGAAATCGTTTGTTAATCTCTGTATTTGATTGTTGATCACTTGCATTGGTTGGGAACACTTCCAATTGGCTAAAACTAAATTTCTTCGAAGAAATCTCTTAATGCTCGTTCGTTTTCTTTGTGCAGAGTCGGTCCTGGAGCTCCTATGGTCTTAATTCTGCTCTAGCTGCGAAAGGGGTGTTGGTTCAGGACCAGGCTTTTCTAAATTTGAAGCCCACCGAACTACTCCAGAAGGGTGCAACTCTTGCAGGTAGCTTCTTAAGTGTTCTGTTCTTGGTACTTTCATTTTATTGCATTTCTGTTTCTTATATCGTTTCTTTCTCTTTTAGAATCCTTATCAGGACTTCCCATTCATGTTAGGGGCCATGCACTTCGAGGGTCTTCAGAAATATCCAAGCCACAATTCACTAAACTTTTAAAGCAGGCATGCCCTTTAGCTTTTACCAATCTTTGTGTCTCTTTCTTATCAGCTGGCTGTTTTTTTTAGGTGAGATATGACGATAATAATGATATCCCACATCGGTTGGGGAAGCGAACGAAACACCCTTTATAAGGGTGTGGAAACCTCTCCCTAGCAGGCGCGTTTTAAAAACCTTGAGGGGAAGCCCGAAAGAGGAAGTCCAAAGAGGACAATATCTGCTACTGGTGAGCTTGGGTCGTTACAATAATAGACATCTTAAGAACCATAGTGTTGATGAGATGATTGGATTAGTATGGTTACAAATAGCAACACAATTAGGAATGCCTCTTTGAATTTTCTTTCAGAATTTCCTTTTGTCTCTAATTTTGGTGATCTTGTGTTAAATGGGGTTTTTTTTGCTTGGTTGTTCTTCGAATATGTGTTTTTAGTAGGAGTGCCTCTTTGAAGAAGAGTGCCATTGGAGGGTTGGCTGTTAGCTTTGTTCTTCTATCCTGCTATGGGGTTTCCATGTTTTGGTAGGAAGGCCGAAGCTTCTATCTCGATCATAGCTTAAGAGAATTAAGAGTATGGTTAAATTGGTGCTTTAGTTTCAGTTTGGGCTTTATGGCCAGTAATCTTGCTTTGAAGGTTGAAGTGATTTTGGTATACCATGGTCTTTTGTTTGTCAGAAGCTTTGCTATTTTAGAATCGATGTGATACAATGCCACTACAAGTGTACACACGTTACACTCGTGGCAAAAAGAAGCAGTCACGTATGGAATTCATTAGTTGAATTGTTCTTTATGCAGTTTTTTTTAGTTCCCGTATTGCAAGGAGTCCACCTTCATTTCTATTTTTAGTTATTTTCCTTGTGTTAGGAGGATGATTCTCCATGATTGAGTGATGGTATCATTGTTGTAGCAATGTTATTAGACAACTTGTATAAATAATCATAACATCAATAAAGATGGTACCTAAAAATTTCCAATAAGGCCCAGTAAAGCTGAAATCTCATTTTGATCTGTCAGCTTATTCAACTCTCATTCAAATTTGATTTTATTTGTCGTGTTAGGTAACGAGTCACATTTCTTCCATCTCAAATATTTATGTTCATGATGGTGCAATTGGATCAAGATCAAAATGTAACGTGAAAATTCGAATGATAAGTGATGGTCCTTCGACGATATTAGCATTTTCAAATATTGTATGGGAGACTACGACCCGGGCGATTTCTCACGATTCTTGTCCTCTGACAGTTTATGCTGCCGAATCTATAAGGTACATTTTTCTTTCCTTTTGATAAGTAACAAGAAGTTAAATAACAAAAAATCTCTTTTTAATGTTTATGAATGAAGAGGAATGATACAAAGGATGAAGAGTTCTTCATTTATAGCCGTTGAGTTTCACTTTTACCATGTAGCCCAGGGGTGGGAAATACAATTGGTCTTGGAGCTGGAGGAGATAATGGATTCATAGCTGCTGATATTGAGCGTTCAATGCTGATATTATGTGGAAAAGCTTTCTCAGATACAAATGGAACTAAAGAAACACTTGTTGCTTTATCCGAACCTGTGATATTTGCACGCGGAGGACTTCCTCTTCCTGCAAGGTAAGGTATACTTTTTGGGCGATTTTTTTTGCACTCAAATTGACGACGAGCTTCTCGAGCCTTATTGGTACAATTTTTACTTGTGTTCCATACCCTTTCTCATAGAGATTGTAAATTTCAGGCTTTTAGTTTCTGGTGATTCTGTGGTTTTGTTGTTTGCACCTGAAGACGTTATTCAGAACTGTGCTGCTTTTCTGGTATCTAAAGATGCTGGTGTCGTTCTTTCCTCCGAAGGTGTCGTGCCATTCTTCCGAATAGGGAATACGAATACCAATGGCCCACGTCTCTTCAAATCTCCTTCAGCTATTGTTCTTGTTACTTCTGATGAGTAAGTTTCATTTGAAATTTGTTGCACCATGACACCATAGTGTACAGTATCTTTCATTTATTGGCTCATGATGATTGACATGCCATTTTTGATACACTGCCACCGCCCTTTCTATGCTAGAGCACCACAGGTAAGGGCAAAAAGGATTTTAAAGGAGGATGTAGAAACCTGGTGATCTCAAACTTGAAAGGGCAAGGATCCCACTTAGGAGTCCAAAGCACGAACTAATAGGCCAATGGTTAGATGTAAGTTTAGGACATATGCCTATCTAACCCCTGATAGAGGTTCATCGAACCCGTAGAGTGAAGAAACCTGTCAAAACGTTAGAGTGGTAGAATCGACACTCAACTTAGACCAAGTATGTGATATCCCACATCGGTTGGAGTGGGGAACGAAACATTCCTTATAAGGGTGTGGAAACCTCTTCCTAGTGGATACATTTTAAAACCTTGGGGGGAAACCCGAAAGGAAAAGCTCAAATAGGACAAAATCTGCTAACGGTGGGGTTGGGCCATTACAAATGGTATGATAGCTAGACAAAAGACGATGTGCCAGCAAGGACGCTGGGTCCCCAAGAAGGGTGGATTGTGAGATCCCACATCAATTGGAGAGAGGAACGGAACATTCCTTATATTTCATTCCTTTTGATATTGACTGTGTTGCAAATCAGAACATTCATAGTTTGTATTAGTTTTGTTAGTTAAGGCATACAAAATGAAAATGATGCAGTCATTTGTGTTAGCAGCTCTAGAACTATTCCTCCTGCTTCAAAGCTCTGTCCTGGTCAGGCTGCGTATCACTTTCTGGCTGGGTATCAGAATGGTAAATTTGTGCCAGCGTTCCACAAAGGCCCTTCATCTATTGACCCATTGGAACTGGCCAAGGCTTTGCTGTGCATGGTAAAAATCGAAATCAATTAGTAATTTCTTGATTCTCTTTTTTACCAACCATTTCACCTGCCTTCATTACTATGGTGCAGTTAAAAGAGCAGCAAATCCCATCCTTTCTAGTCAATGCCAAAGGAATAGAAAGTGGTATGGAGAAACCTATATATTTTCTCTTCTTCTTTCTCTTCAAAATTTCATTGGATATCACTCTGAATTCACCAGAAAAAACTTAAAACATTCTTGAAGCAGGAAAGGATCTTGTCACTCTAGTGGAGTCAGCTCTATCCATGAACATCCCACCCTTTCAAGCTGAAGGTAGCTCACCGATACATTACCTCGTCCGTTGTGGCGTCGTCGTCGTCGTCGTCATCTAAGTTATGCTATTTCATATTTTCAGGTGGTGAGCTTAAGAGAAGGTACAAAAGCTTTGTCAGTGAAAAATATCAACAATTGCCTGAGGATTTTTCCTTTTGAAGGTGACCATCGCATTCCTTTCATGTAGTTTATAGTATTCAGTTTGTTAGTGGCAAGCAATTGGGTAGCGTTTTCTATACGTGTCATTTTCGAGGTCGGTAGTTACAGTTCACAAATAGGCATTGGATTTTCTCGATACATCAATTCATACTCTAATAGTATGTGGTTCAATAAGAAAGTGATGCATAGGAGTAGCTAGATTATTAAAAGACCATCGTCCATCTAGATCAATCTCTTCTCGGTCATACCAATTCATTTCACATCCTTTATAAATAAAGGATATGTTATAAAACAATCTATTCAAACTAACAAAAACTAGTCATTTTTAAACAAGTTTCACAGATGCTATAAGTAAAATAGTTCGACACAGTCAGAATCCATTTCAGCAACGGTTTTACGCATTTGAGAGATATCAACAAAAACAAGTCGTTTTCAAATAAGTTTAAGGGCATTAAACTTACGTTGAACACCACATGTCGAAATAGTGGGACTATGTGAGGAATCTACTTGAAATAACCTCTACTTAAATATTACGCTAGACGTGGATAGCGAATAAGGATCATAAGTATTAATATGATCATACTCGAGCTAGTTCACCACACGTAACTCAAGAATAACATTTTGGTAAAGAGATGGTCA
This sequence comes from Cucurbita moschata, assembly GCF_002738365.1. Lineage (NCBI taxonomy): Eukaryota > Viridiplantae > Streptophyta > Magnoliopsida > Cucurbitales > Cucurbitaceae > Cucurbita > Cucurbita moschata. The sequence continues at coordinate 2,923,452 of NW_019268529.1, forward strand.
CTTTTATTTAACCTTTTTTCACAACTTTGACAAATTTTATACTTTGATGCATAAATATTGAGAAATGACAACATATATTTTTTAACATATTTTAGATAAAAGTTTAAAAAGCTCTAAGAACCAAATATTTTTTTTTATTATTCTCTATTTAATTGTAAAAAATAACTAATTAATTTAATTTAATTTAATTTCTAATAAAAAATTAAAATGCTCGGCATTTTTCCCTTCGTTCTTCTTATTTTGGAAATCTCACTTGGAATATTACGAATTCTTTTCAATTTTGCATTAATGCTGATTGCTAACTCAATCTCGATGAAAAAAAGTAAGAACGTCCACAACTGCATAAAAAAACCTCTATTCCTGAAGTAAATTCTAGCCGTTCTTGCTCGGCTCATATAATATTCGAAATTGGAAAAAAGGTCAAAAGAATGAATGGTATACTCGTTTGTCTTATTTTGTTGAGCAATAATTAGACACTGTCAAGTATAATTCCTTCCTTAATGAAATCACATAATCAAAATCGAAAGGAAAGAGACGGAACGAAACCACTCGTTCGATAGGGAGAAGAGCAAAACCACTTTAGAGTTCAATTGGGTGAAGGAGAAAGAACCTTTAACCTATTTCCCTCGTGAAAGAAAAAAGATAGTTCAAACCCTCGTTCAAGAAGTCCCCAAAGAAAGGAGGAGGTTCGGGAGTGAAGGAGAATAAACGTTTCCTTAAACCTTCCTTCAATCACAAAACAGTTTCTATATATCTGCACTCTCCATCAAAGATAGTTTCATCCTGTCTTAAACGATCTAAGGTTACTCGACTCTCCGACCCCTCATGGCACATTGGAGAGTTCGCTGAGCTTGCCATTTTCTTAATATCAAATAGAAGTTGTCAAGATTAGGTGCAATGATTATAATATGTAATTGAATTTGCAGGAGTTGTGTATTTTTTATTTATTTATAAATTTAATGACTAAATTCAAAATTTTTAAAATTTAGAGATAGTTGATCTTTTTTACCCATATTTAAAAAATTCAAAATTTTATTTAGTAAAATTCATTATTTTTGTTTTAAAAAATGGTGAATATATTAAAAACGTATTAGAAAAAAGATGAAAGTTTAGTTTTGATATTTTTAATATTTAAAGACGTAATTATTAGATACCATTGAAAGTTTAGAAATTTATTGAAAATGATTTAAAATTAGGGTCGGATTTAATCTAAAAAAAATTATAATTTAACCTAATATTAACGAGAATTTTTAAAGGTGTGAAATATCCCGAGAAAAGTATTACCGGATAAAATTAAGTCGTAAAAAGAATGATGTCATTGTACCAAAAAGTTGAAATAATGACCACAAAACCCATTAAAAAAATAACATTCATGTTTTAAATTAAAAGTCAATTACTTCAACAATTTTTAGTGGTTTCACTGTTTAATTATTTACTTTTTGAATTTTAGTGGGAAAGAAAATTAATATTTTATATGATTTTATATTTTCATAATACTAAATCACTCGATATCGTTCCAAAAAATCGATGATTTAATCTCATTATCTCAAGAACAGATAGACAAAAAAAAAAAAAAAAAAAAA
>NW_019268529.1:2926124-2960236 GCF_002738365.1 Cucurbita moschata
AAAAAAAAAAAAAAAAAAAAAATTATTTATACAATTGAATGCTGAAAATTAATTATATTGGAAGGAATCTAAAAATACCAGGAGCGGATAACGATCCCTTCCTAAATAGGCAGCCACTTTTGATTCCCATTTCATTTTTATTGACTTTAATATATATATATATATATATAATTGAAAATAAAAAATAATTGAAATTTTAAAATATTTTCCAACTGAGCATCCAAACAGACTCCATGCACCCGCGCTCTACCGTATAAATTACGCAAACTCGGAGCGTTTTTTATCACCGGAGTTGTTCGTTTTCTCGACTTCCAAACAGCATATCAGCAGCAGCACCGGAGTTCGTTTTCTCGACTTCCAAACAGCATATCAGCAGCAGCCATGGCTTCTTCTTCTTCTTCTTCTTCTTCTTCTTCTTCTTCTTCTTCCTCGTCGTCGTCGTCTTCTTCGGATGGCTTTCGTGTAGGCTACGCTTTTCCCCCAAACAAAGAGCGTAATGTGATTCGTCCATCTCTGATTGACTACGCAAAGCTCCATGGTGTCGACCTGGTCCGCATCGACCTCCAATCGCCGATTCTCCACCAAGGTCCGTTTCATTGTATCATCCACAAGATGTACGACGATGCTTGGGTGGAGAAACTTCAGGATTTCGCCTTGAAGAATCCGGACGTTGTTGTTGTGGATCGGCCGGACCGGATCGAGCGACTCTACAACAGAGTATCGATGCTGGATGTGGTGAGTCAGGTGAAGGTTTCAGACAGCGGCGTGAAGATCGAGGTGCCGAAACAGGTCGTTTTGAATAGGAAGGATGGAGTAATCGATTTGATTAGGGATTTGGAGGTGAAATTTCCAGTGATTGCGAAGCCGTTGGAATCGAATGGAAGCGCGAAATCGCACGAAATGTCTCTGGTTTACAATCGACGCGGATTCAAGGATTTGGAAACGCCAGTGCTTCTGCAGGAATTTGTGAACCACGGCGGGGTAATGTTCAAGGTTTACGTCGCGGGAGAGCAATCGGTGTGCGTGAAGAGGAAATCGCTGCCGGATGTGGTGGAAACAGAGGAGGAATTGGAGAAAAAAACAGACGGAGCGATGAAGTTTTCGCAGATATCTAGGGCAGAGGAGAAGAGCGAAAAATGCAATTGCGGCAGAAAGAAGGAGGCGGCGGCGGAGGAGGAGATCGAAATGCCGCCGGAGAAGATAGTGACGGAGGTGTCGAGAGGGCTGAGGGAAGCCATGGGGATTAGGCTGTTCAATTTCGACATGATTAGGGATCGGAATGGAACGTACTACGTGATCGACATAAATTACTTACCAGGATTTGCAGTGCTGCCGGATTACGAGGCATTTCTGACGAAATTCTTCAACGAAGTTATGCAGAAGAAGGTGGAGGAAGAGGAGAATTCCGCCATTGAAGAGGAGAAAGCAAAACCACGGTGCTGCTGTTTCCATGAACGTGAAAGTCAAGCTTCCACGTTTGAAAACGACTTTTGTTCACGTGTGCTGAATTAGCAATCCAAACATGGACAAAAGCTTGATGGAATAGTTTAACCTTGTAAGTACTGAGCCACCATCCATCAAGCTTTACAATATCAAAGGTAAATTAGGTCCGTTTTACGACGAAGAAAGACTAGAGGTCACCTTAAATACACATAAACGCCCTAGAGATAATGTGTCAAATCTTGCTTAAACGACGGTGATGTAAGCTCTGGTTTCATGACCTTCATCGTGAAGTCATCATTTCTACACGGTGTCTTACCTTTATCTAAAAAATAAAAAATAACATGTAGTTTGAGTATTTCAAACAACATTGTTGGAGTAAAAAAAAAATACAAACACATGGGATATGGTGAGATCTATCATTTTGAAAATAATATGACATGACTTTAGGTGACTTTTCAATTGTACAGAGTTGGATGTGTAGTACTTTTATATACACGACACACTACACACGCACCTGCATATGGATCTACTGGACCGGATCAAAAATATAGAAAATGAGTCCAAATAGTCCACCCAAGCCTGATAAGCCGTTTGGGGCCGCCAGAGCATGCGAAGGCGACTACAAGTCGAGTGCAAGAATTCAAGCCAGAATGCGAGCCGCAATTTGGGGAGTGCTCGGGCACGCGTGCGCTATTGTAGGACGCAGGTCGTGGCTTGGGTTAGCGTGTGGTTCGTGGGTTGTTGGTTGGTCGAGGCGTGGGTCGCATGCGTCTGGAGTTGGGCTTGGGCCTTTGGGTCGTCCATTCGCGGAGATGGAGCAGGCCGCTTCTTTGCGGCTAAGGCACACCCAAGGCCGTATACACTTCAAATGGCTTAGTCATTGTGACGTAGATATCAACCAGCGAGTCCTCGGTCAAAGCAATCTTGAGGATATGATAACTAACAAAGACTCATAAGAATTGAAAATTATTACGTATATCAACAAAGTGAACCTTCATTTACGGTGGTTCAATCATAGGAACTCCTACGTGAAACTTGCTTTGATTTGAACAAGTTTAAATCAGGTGGCCTCTTGAAAATTTTCTTAGGAAGCACGTGAGTATACCGGAGATGTAGTTTATGAATTTAGTTGGTTCATGGATTCTTATGATTGAGTTGGGTCGAGTCGTTTAGGTTGATCTACAACCTAATGTTTAAATTCAACTCAATTCCATCCACGAATATCGTTCACCCAACCGACGTTGATATCACTTTACGAGAGATAAGTATACTTGATCGACTTTTGTGTTGATATTTGGCACAACACAAGGAGGATTTCCAAGAGATGAGATGGAACAAAAATGGAGGGAATCATAGACCAAACCCCAACCTTTTCCTTCTTTGGAAAATTGAGACTAAATCCAATACAAACAAGATTGCTCATTTATATAAAAAAAAAATTATTTTGATCCTCTACAATATTTTGTATTTTAGTTTAAGAAACGATGAATAAAAATTTATTGTGTTATCGTAGTCTTAATCAATATTTGTAGCGTGTTTCGATTGTGAGGTATGAACAAGTTCTCTTATCTCTTCGACTTCTGCCATAGCGTAATCCTTCATCTAGCTCCCGTCTTTATCTGATTTTGATTTCATATTGTGGTCTTTTGGTTTGTGTACTAGAGCTCAAAGAAGTTTAGTTTCTACGATTGTTGGTGTCAATTTCACTCGGTTTGTATCACGTATGGTGACTATATCATTTAGGATTTGTTTGGCACGTAGATTTAATATTTAAAGCTCGAGCTTCTATAGACTCGAGAGTAAATGACACGCACGTTCAATATTTAAAGCTTGCATTTTCAACTTAGAGATTAGATGGCACGTACGTTCAGTATTTAAAGCTTGAATTTCTATATCTATAGAGTAGACTTGTAATAACCCAAAATTAAATTTTAAAATAAAAATTGTCTCAAGTAGTACGTGTTTGCATTTCTTAACCCGGATTATTTACTGATTATTTCTTAAAATATTCAAGTCAAGTTATTATATTTCAGATAAATGTAAAACACCAACACCCTACTCTCGTACGGATGACAATGACGTCGTATTGAAAGCCATGAAACCAATATTAGAGTAGTTTCATTTTCTCGGTCACAACATTGTTTTATTTAAATTCTACTTTATTTATTTTTCATTGTTTTGTTTTAAACCTTTTATTACGGACATTTAAGTCTATGACATTATTTTTTAAATACTGACCGATTCCACACCTAACAATCATGTCATACAGTAGTGAGTCAGTGACAACCTTATTTTTAATATAAAAATCGGGTCCTTACAAGACTTGAAGGCATAATGTAGCTTGGATTTGTGGCCCGAGCTTTATAGCTCATGTTTGGTTATGTGTAGCACGGGTTTGGATAGTCTAATTATTATTATTATTATTTTCATTCTTCAATTTCGTATAATCTAGTAAAAATGTATATTTAATGAAAAAAAATTATGCTAATATGACATCATGCCTCTTGCTATAGTACATTTTGAGTAATTTCCAATCCTCCTACCATAGACGTCATTCTGACTAACAGTTATACGACCCCATATATCATTCGTCGAGTATCTAATTGACACGAAATTCGGTGAGCTTTCATCTTTTATACAGACGGACTTAACTCCAAAACTGCATGTCGAAACTCATATCAAAACTTGAGGTTATGGCCCAAGACCCTACCCAGCCCTCTTCGAGCTTGTCTTCAACACTTGCGTGACCTCGTTCTTTCAAACCTTGCATATGCCTCGACTTAACTTAATGCATACTCTTAGTGTGTTGGATGATGCACCGTCCTCTTCGATCGCATCATGACACTCATTAATTTTTGCACCTCTGGTCTATCTTGCGTGTGTGTGGTCACAATCTACTTTCTCTCCACTCAGTGATGTTGTGACACTCTCTCCCACTAAACCGACTATCGTCCTCGATAACTTTCTCGGGGCACAATCATCTCATTGATTATGACATCGTGGATGATGTAAACGGAGAAACCGATCACTAATCGATGCTGCCACTGCCATACACTTGTCTTCCAACTTTCACTATATAAACCTCCACTTCGCTCTTCCTCCCTCCGCCAATTTCTTTCAACTTTTTCCTCCATTTTCCCAATTCCCAAACACCCTTTTCCCCTTTCTTCAATCCCTCCCTCCCTCCCTCCATGTCTTCCCCTCGCTTCCGAATCGGCTACGCCTTTTCCCCCAAAAAGGAGCGTTCATTCATCCTCCCTTCACTCATCGACTACGCCAAACTCCATGGCGTAGACCTTGTCCGCATCGACCCTCTTATCCCTCTTGTTCATCAACCCCCCTTTCACTGCATCATCCACAAGCTCTACGACCCCTCCTGGGTTAAAAAATTACACGATTTCACTTCCCAATTCCCTGATGTCATCATCATCGACCCACCTGAGCTAATCTCCCGCCTCCTCAATCGTGACTCCATGCTTCAAGTCGTCAATGACGTCAAAATCCCCAAAGGGGTTGAGCGAATTGAGGCACCCAGACAAGTCGTGGTGAATGATTTGGATATCATAATCAAAGATGGGTTGAATGCATTTCGCGATTTGGGGCTCAAATACCCTGTAATCGCCAAGCCCTTGGAGTCCGATGGCTCTGCAAAATCGCATCAATTGAGCCTGGTGTCGAACGATAACGGATTAAAGGGATTAAACCCACCAATTGTGCTGCAAGAATTCGTCAATCATGGCGGTGTTGTTTTCAAAGTGTATGTCGTCGGGGAGTGCGTGGTGTGCGTAACGAGGAAATCTTTGCAGGACATTTCGGCGGAGGAGGTGGAGAAATTGGAAGCGGTTTCGAGGTTCTCGCAGATATCAAATTCAGGTGCTCAAGGGGACGACGAGGGTAATGTTGTAATGCCATCTTTGGATTTTGTGATGCATGTGGCTGCTGGGTTAAGGGAAGCAACAGGGCTTAGGCTTTTTAACTTTGATATGATTAGGGATAGTAATGATCTGAATAGATATCTTGTGATTGATATTAATTACTTACCTGGGTATGCCAAAATGCCTAACTATGAGCCTTTCTTGACCAAATTTTTCTTGGATATTGTTCATAAACCGAGTGATGGGGTAGCCTTTAGTTCTTCCAATGTAAATGAAAATGTGGTAATGTTCTGTTGAATGGGAATGCATTAACCAAAATAAAAGTATCGCTTTTGCTTCCATTTCATTTAGTGTTCTGAAATTTTCTAGTGAATCTTGTTAGCTGACTGCAATATATAATATTATAGTAGCTGTAACATTCTAGGAAATGACGGTGTGTTTGTGTGCCCTGTGCCCGAGCTCACCGCTAGTAGATATTGTCTGCTTTTGTTACGTATTGCTACTAGCCTTCATGGTTTTAAAATGTGTTTACTAGGGAGAGGTTTTCACACCCTTATATGACCGTCTCCAACCGATATAGGATCTCACAATTCACCCCCTTGGGGCCAGCGTTCTCGCTAGCACATCGTCTGGTGTCTGGCTTTGATACCATTTGTAACAGTTTAAGCCCACTACTAGTAGATATTGTCTGCTTTAGCCCGTTATGTATTGTCGTCAGCCTTACGGTTTTAAAACGCGCCTACTAAGGAAAGATTTTCACACTCTTATGAGACCCCTCTCTAACCGATGTGAGATTTCACAATCCACCTCGCTTGCTGACAACAATGCATAACGGGCTAAAACAGACAATATATACTAGTAGTGGGCTTGAACTGTTACAAATTGTATCAGAGCCAGACATCAGACGGTGTGCTAGCGAGAACGCTGGCCCCAAGGGGGTGAATTGTGAGATCCCATATCGGTTGGAGACAGGTCTTATAAGGGTGTGAAAACCTCTCTCCAGTAGACGCATTTTAAAACCATGGCCCGGTGTCTGGCTCTAATACCATTTATAACAGCTCAAGCACACCACTAGTAGATATTGTTCGCTTTAGCTTGTTACGTATCGTCGTTAGTCTCACGGTTTTAAAACGCGTCTAGTAGGGAGAAATTTCCACATCCTTAAGACCTCCTCCAACCAACGTGGAATTTCACTGTTAGTGCTCTCATAAGCAAATTACAAGTGCCTTTCCCTTTTGATTTCTCTAAGTAGAACTTTTTATCCCACTCCCAAACCCGATAATTTCAAGGGAAAAATGCTTTTGGCAGCCCATAACATACCCTCATCCACGAATTTACCTCATCAACTAGCCTAGGTTAGCCTCGTGGTCGGTCATAACCTATTGGTCAATCCATGGCGTGGCCACCTACCTAACATTTAATATCTCGTGTGTTTTCTAACCACCAAATATAGTAGGATCAGACCACCACCGTTGTTCTATAAGATTAGTCGAAAACGAAATCCTTAATCCAGAATTTGATCACCATGCTGTTTACCCGGTTCGTTCTTTACTGTCGAGAATATTACCCACATTTTTGTTTATTTCTTCGATCGACCAAACCCGCTCCCTAACAGGAAGTTGTTAGTTCCCTACAAATACCAGCATCTTCCTTTGTTCAAGTAAATGTACAAAAGAAGCAGACAGATTAGTGGGCATCAAAATCTTGCCACTCTGGCAGAAGGAAATCAATTACAAGAAAAGATAGGTGACAACATGGAGATGACTGATAGAAATAAAGCATGGTTGTATGGTTTCCAATATTCATGCCAGATCAGCAAGGAGAGAATGAGCTGGAGGATGATATCAGATATCACTTGCTGTAAGTTTGACAAATTCCCTTTACCTTATTCATATGTACAAATAACATTAAATTTTCAGAAATGAATGATGATGATTGTTTGCTTATGGAAAAATGCGTGGAATCTGTGCCTACCCTTTATTACAGATTTGATTGCCATTTCCAAATCTAGGGAAGCTTACCACTATCATTGATTCTTGAAAGTTGTAGTGCTTCATTCTAAAGTCACTTTAGCTTCATTACTTTCTAAGTCACTTTAGTTTCATTACTTTCTTCTCCCATAATTATACGGGTCGTGTTTGTTTATGAGAATGGATGTAACAATCTAAACTCATCGTTAGTAGATACTGTTCGCTTTAATTCGTTACGTATTATCATCAGCTTCACAGTTCTTATAACGTGTCTGTTAGAGAAAGGTTTCCACACCCTTATAAGGAATGTTTCGTTCTCCTCTCCAACCGATGTGGGATCTCACAATCCACCCCTCTTAGAGCCCAACATTCTCGCTGGCACACCGTCTTGTGTCTGACTCTAATACCATTTATAACCCATCGTTAGCAAATATTGTCCACTTCAGCTTGTTATGTATTGTCACCAGCCTCACGTTTTTAAAACGCTTCTGTTAGGGAGAGATTTCCACATCTTTATAAGAAATACTTCGTTCTTCTCTTCAACTGATGTGGGATCTCACAATCCACCCTCCTTAGAGCCCAACATTTTTGCTGGCACACCATCTTGTGTCGGGCTCTGATACCATTTGTAACCGTCCAAACCCATCATTAGCAAATATTGTCAACTTTAGCTCGTTATGTATTGTCGTCAGCCTCACGTTTTTAAAACGCGTCTGTTAGGGAGAGATTTCCACACCTTTATAAGAAATATTTCGTTCTTCTCTTCAACTGATGTGGGACCTCATAATCCACCCCCTTAGAGCCCAGCATTCTCGCTGGCACACCATCTTGTGTCTGGCTCTGATATCATTTGTAACAGCCCAAACCCATCATTAGCAAATATTGTCAACTTTAGCTCATTATGTATTGTCGTCAGTCTCACGTTTTTAAAACGCGTATGTTAGGGAGAGGTTTCCACACCCTTATAAAAAATGATTCGTTTTCTTCTCCAACTAATGTGGGATCTCACATTGGATTCCTCTTCAAGTCAGTTGGAGAGTGTGGATGGTTGCATGAATTCGGGTAACAACTACAAGTGAGAAAGAAAAAGGAAATTGCACCCGGTTAGGAATGGACGTAAACTCCAAAGCTATGGAGGGTAGGGATAATCGTCTACCGTATCAGGCATATGTTGGACACTTTGATTTCTTCGATAAATTAAACGAGGAAAAACAAATGATAAAGACATATATTGAAATTGATAGGTAGGCTAGATTTGGGAAAACATCATATATTAAACATCATCAAACTTGGGAAAGTAGGTGGATTAGTTAGATTTAAAGGTCAACAAGCTACCTACTGATTCAATTCATGGAGTCCTTTAATGAAGCTACCTCAATAAACTTGTCAATTTTGTAATAATGGAAGCTCATTTCACTCTTTACCATTGTTAGGAGTACAAGAATCAATAATTTCATGTTGTTCAAACATGGGTATCATCAATTCTTTGAATGCTTTAAAAATAAGGCCAATACAATATGAGCTATCTTCATTGTTCGTGTGATGCCTTAAACGAGCTACCATATGACGTATGAGTAAATGAGACCACATTTAGATGAGAGTAATATCGATGATTGAAATTATGGTTAAGAAAGACTTCAAATAATTGATAGTTGCTATCTGTGAGATCCCATATCGGTTGGAGAGGGAAATAAAACATTTCTTATAAGGATGTGGAAACATCTCTCTACTAGACGCGTTTTAAAATCGTGAGGCTGATGACGATACATAACGGGCCAAAGCGGACAATATCTACTAGCAATGGACTTGGACTGTTACAAATGGTATTGAAGCCAGGCATCAGGCGTTGTGTTGAGGAAGTTAGGCCTTCAAGGGCGATGGATTGTGAGATCCCACATCGGTTGGAGAGGGGAGCGAAACATTCCTTACAAGAGTGTAGAAACCTCTCCCTAGTAGACATGTTTTAAAATCATGAGGCTGATACGTAATGGGTCAAAGAGGATAATATCTGTTAATGGTGAACTTGGACTGTTACACTATCTATACCGACAAAGTGCAATTTCGTTTTTTGTTACTCAATCATAGAAATTTTAAAATTAACTGTGGTTAGGTTACTCAATCATAGAAATTTTAAAATTAACTGTGGTTAGGTTACTCAATCATAGAAATTTTAAAATTAACTGTGGTTAGGTTAGAGCAATCTCACATTTTATGAATTTTCCTAAAAAATACTTGACAAAACATGTTAAAAGTTTAGAATTTGTATTGGCGTGCATCTATAGTTCACTTTTAGAACACTTTAAGACAAGTAAATAATATGATCATGTCGTGACGTAGATACAAAAATTTCGGGGCCATCAAATACTCAATCTAAATTTTAAATCTTGATAAGAATCTTAGGCGTGGAGCGTGAATATTAGATAAAAAGATGGAATCATCTCACGAGAGGCATCTTCTATGGCACAGTCCATGATAGAGGCGCAAAAACAGAAAACGTCACTAAGCAAATATGGCTTTAAACTCAACATAAGTTAAAGTACGTACGATCAAATTACTATAGAACCCAAAAATTAATTATTTATTCATATTCTTAAAACTTACTTGACCACATGTTTCAGTAAGATTCTGACTCTTCATCGTTTATAAGATCTTCCCATTTATCTTCTACAACGCTCGGTATTTTCAAGCATTCAAGAGAAGTTGGAATCAAGTTCGGAAGTGAACTTGAACTTTGACTCATGTCATAAGGAGTCTCTGATTGATTGCTATCGTTTCGGAACCCTAACGTGTCATCCATCGCCCCGTCGTAGTCTTCGCACGATAGCGGCTTCTCAGAGGGCTCAACGCTTATCGGTGAGGTTTGTAAATAAGAGATTTGTTGTGCATTGAAGAGGCTATTGTAAAGGGAAGGAGAAGAGGTGCTTGGAAGTTGCCATAGATTTTGGAGGAGCTGAGCCCTTGCTAGTTGAGTGATTTGTGAGTGTAGCCCTAATGGATTGTCCCAAGGAGCTGTGGAAAAAGAAAGCAAGTGATGAAGATTTGAGAGATTGTTGAGATAAGGGTCATTTCTTGGCATGTGGGTGATAGGATCAATGCCCATCTGTAGAAGTTTCTTCTTCAAGTTGGTGTTCCAAAAGTTCTTAATTTCGTTATCCGTTCGTCCCGGGAGATGTCTTGCTATTATCGACCATCTAATGCAACACAAAACAAAAACAGAAACAGAAAGTTCTCTTGATCTCGAAATCAAAAGGAGTTCATATATACATTTCACGATCAGATTTAAAAAAAACTTACTTGTTTCCGAGAGCTCCATGAAGATTGATGATGATTTGTTCTTCTTGATCAGAGAAGTTTCCTCTAATGATATCAGGTCTAAGATAGTTTGTCCACCTTAATCTACAACTCTTACCACACCTGTTCAAACCAGCAAGGTTTGGAAGAGATCTCCAGCTCCCGTGTCCATATTTCTCAATATAATCCACTAGTTTTTGATCTTCTTCTGGCGTCCATGGCCCCTTCTTTACACCATTCTCGAGCATTGGCGACCTCGACATCATGACCCTTTGAAAGATTTTGAGCTTTGGAAGATTAGAAATTGACTATATGTTAGAAAAATGACTAGGAAAGTGCCTGTTTTTATAGTGTAGAAGGGAAAAAGTGGTTTGACATTTGATGTTTTTGATTAATTTTGTCTTTTTTGTTTTGACTAATTGTTTCTAGTTATGGGGTTTGTTTATCATTTTGGAAATTATCTCACTTTTAAACTCTATTCTTATTTACACTCATCGTGTAAATCGGTTCATGTAAGTACACGTAAATTCATTAGGTGGGCGTATTTATGTATCCTTTGGACCTGACTATGAGTTAGTGCATGCTTACGTTGCCAAAAACTAACATAAAAGAAAGAGGCACGTATAATATCGTGGTGTACACGTTCATATGTAATATAATAGAGAAGTAATTCATGTTCGTGTGACATAGAACATGCATGAGGTCTAGCATTCAGAATCATTATTCAATGATATGATGCACATAATATTTCCTTACTTTCATAACACAATCTTTTTAGAAGATGTATGCATTATATTTGTGATATTTAATTCATGCTTTATCATACATGTCTCACAGAGCATAACGTGAGCGTAACATAACAAACATGAATCAACAAATAGAAAGTACATACATCACGACAATTCATTAGAATATCATATCATAAACAACAACACGTAAATAGGCTACAAGTTACGTATTATATATGCATTAATCAACTCATCCAACCTAACCAAGATGCACTCCAACAATAATCTCACTTATAGTTTCAGACTCAACTTAGTGCATCTAAGCTTGTTAGGCTTAATGTTCCTAGACTTAGTTTCACGTGATCTAATTTCACCTTCGATATTTCATTAGTTTAGAAAATCGAGCTTACAGTCTATCAGTGAGCCAACATCACTTAGTTATCTTAAAATTAATCCTAAAACATGCTAGATATTATAAATTGTCCAAAACAATAGTTATACTAACATTTTCTAGCCTCAATTCGGTCGAAAATACTTCAGAAACGGGATACTAATGAAGTAAAAGGTATAGTTTTCTAATTTAATTTCTAAGAGCCATTTTTTCCCACATATATATTTTATAATTTGAAGAAAAGGAAAATTATGATATTATTGAAAAGCATATGGGGTAGGTTAGTTTATGAATTGATGATTAGTGATTTGTACACGCATAAAATTACTAATATTTTTCTTTGGTCGGAGCCTACCTAATTCTCACACACTTTAATGCGAACTTTATTATATATATATATATATATATATATATATGCTTCATTTTTATTTTTGTTCTTACAATAATGTCAGAAGTCCACAATTACTTCTCAAGCAATCTTATGCATATGATGTAAATTTAATCTAACACTTACCTCATTATTCTTATTTTCTTATTTTATGCCATGTCGCCATTAATATAACATGATCTTGTGTGACCCGAACAATAGAAAAATCAACCTAATCCAATCCTCTATTTTTCAGGTTGGGTCAGGTTGGATTGTCGGGTTATTTTTTTAATTATTTTTAAAAAATCTTACTTATCCACCGTACATATTACATTAATAACTAAAATCTCATAAATTTCAAATATTAAACATTTACCAGTCACACTAATATAACATTGTTCACAAACATGGAATATTCTTAATCTTTTTACAAATAGAGTAGGGTTGTGTTGGATTGTAACCTTATTTTCAAGTTGGTGGGTTGACATGGTTGAAAAAATGTCAACCTATAAACTGAACCAACTTTTTTTATTTTTTAAAAGTTGAACCCAACCCAATTTTTATGGTTTAGATTGAGTAGTGCAGGTTTGTAATGACCCAAATTTTTTTTACCTAATTTAAGGTCATCGCTGTATACATATCATGAACATTGAATGCGGAAATACTTCTATAAACTTTCATAAAACGTCACCTTCATCTCCAAGTAGAAAATTTTAGGTCGTTACAGTTGGTATCAGAGAAGAAACAATATGACTAAGGTACGTTCATGTAACGATATGACTGTGATAAGTATAACAATGTTAAAACTATAATAAGTTAGGGTCATTACAAGGTTGATTGAGTAATCGAGTTATATAAACCCCAGAGGTAGAATTAGGGTTTGTTTCTTTTATAAAAACGAGTTCATGTACTTCTCTTTAAAAAAAAATTGTTAGATGGCTTAACATTATTGTTTGGTAGAGATGAAGAAAATTGATAGATACCAAATCATTTAGAAATTTAAATAAATGAAATGAAGAGAGATCAAATAGATTTTGGTCATTACAAAGACAGTCAAACAAATTTCCTCAAGTTCCTAAGTCGTTGTGGAAAATCATACCATTTTCTGAAAATTGTATTATTAGATATCCAAAACATTCCACATTTTCTAATAAGTCTTCTAGAACCACTTTAAATACATTTTATAAATCATTTCAAGTAAAAAAATTTACAGTTTATGTATATATTTCGGTCTGAATTAAGAGGTCAAATATTCGACTTTATAGATCATACTCTTATTATTTTTTGTGGAGATTTAAAATTTTTGTAACACGTTGTGCCCGAAATTTAGTATTTGGATTCGTCATCTAATAGCCCCGACATTCTTTTATATCACCTGTAGCATGATCACGTTACTTACTCCTTGTTGGATTCATCGCCTAATGACTTCAACATTCTCTTATATCATCTGTTTACATCATTTGTACTCATCGCTTCTAAGAAAGAAGACCATCCTAAAAAAAAGTCACCAAATATAAAATTGCTCCAAGTAAAACAAACATAATTTTGAAGTTCCTATGATTAAGTCATAAAAAAGGAAGGTGCAAATTATTGATATAGATAATATATTTCTTAGTCATTGTTAAATTCATTCGGGTGTAGCATGCACTAATACAGTAGGATAGCATGGTAAAGTGGCATCGATTAATTAATTATTTTATTGATAGATAAAGCTTTCGGAGCTTTTGATATTAAGAGATTTGATATTAAGAGAAGCTATATTATGTATTCCTAAAATTTAACAATGTCTTCACACGGTGACATCATTGGCTTCAATAGTCAATGTGGGCGTTGGATGGGGCATTGGATTTTTTCTTGTTTTCATCGTTTAAATTTTATGTATTAGGAATATGGACGGGGACTCATTCGTTTCTCCAATCAACGTGGGACCCCTACTAAATTCACCTTCCTTAGGGACCCAGTGTCCTTACTGGCACACCGCCTTGTTTCTACCCCTTTGATAAGATAAGGAATCAACTACAAGGAGGGTAAGATTCGGATTACCTTGTTGATCGAATATCTCAAGATAAGAAGAACACTTGATTGAGATTCGAATCACTCCACAAGCAAGATTGATCATGTCGAGCTTGAATGATTCTTGTTGATCAAATATCTCAAACACTTGTTTGAGATTCGAATCATTCCACAAACAAGATTAATCATGACAAGCTTGAATGATTCTACTCAACCTAAACTACATAGAATTGCAAAGAAACTTAGCCATTGACTAAAGAAGAGCATAAATGCTTCTTCTACTATATTTTCTAAGTCTCTTCACAAATACAACATACAAGGCTTTATATAGCTTCAAAAATGAAACTATTAAAGGCATTCCAAGAGTTGTAACATTCATACTTTATGGCCATAATTAGCCATTATGTAGATGTAACCGAAATTAAATAAAAAGTCTTAAAACACAATAACTCTAAATTACTCTAAATTGTAACCCACCCAAAATTTACAACAATCAAACTTCATTCTTCTTCACTGTAGCATGAATTGAAACATCTTTTGATAATTTTGACAACATTTTCTTCACATCTTCATTGAAGTATATTGTATGATTAATATCTTTTGGTTCATATTACCCTTCGAGGAACAGCCTCCTCGGTGGCACATCGTTCAATGTCTAGCTCTAATACCATTTTAACAGCCCAGCCTATCGCTAGCAGATATTGTCATCCCTAGGCTTTCCTTCTTGGGCTTCCCCTCAAGGTTTTTAAAACGCGTATGCTAGGTATTATAAAGGGTGTTTCGTTCTCCTCCTCAACCGATGTGGATCTCACAATTTCAATATATACTTTGGAAAATTACTTTCCAAATAGTAAAAATTATTTTGAAGAGCGGTAGAGAACAAATAATAAAAAATAATTATAGAGTTAAACAAAAATAAAAATATGTATATAAAAATTATTTTGAAGAGCGGTAGAGAATTAATCAAGTTTATAAAGTTTTTGAGTTGATCAGATTTTTTGGGTTATTAGACGTTTTGAATAATTCTACATCCCACATTTGATCCATAAGTTTCTTTGCCTCGTTAGTCAAGCTAAACCGACTGCTTCTCTAATGGAAGGAATTTGAACCAACACGTAAAGAAAGCTACGGAGACGTGTGATGTTTTTTCAATGTACTCTAATGCTTAAGTTACACGGATAGATATCAAAATCTAACTTGCACTTGAAACTTATTCTAATTGACACTTAAAACTGTGACTCGAGTTCAACACCTATTCAACTCTATTCTAAAGACTTTAGTCTTCAAAGGTGTAAGAACTTCGAGAATTAGAAGTCGGTAAGATTTGAGGTTGCACCTCTTGGTGTGACGGTTTTGTAGTTTTTAAGGTAAAGAAATTTTAGGATTTGAGCCTGGTTGATTTTTAATAGAATAAAATGTGTTTATGTTTGATTTTAAAAGTGATATTGAGGTAAGTTCAATTGAGTTTGCCACGAGCTTGTTTTTTTGTTTTTTCACCACAAATTAGGTAAATATATGATAACTAGTCCGAATCAAACTAGAATTTTAGAAATTTGGGTCGTTATACAGATATTTTATTTTAACAATAGCTTTTATTTTTTAATTTTAGATTAGAAAGTTATACCTAATGGATAATGAACTAATCACACAATAATTTTCGTTAGAATAAATATAATAAACGGTTTTATAAATAAATTTGCAAAAGTCAATTGTAAATTAAATAATACTATTTTGAAAGGGAAGTTGAAAACGATTTAAAATTCAAATACATTTTAGAATATATAAATGAGGATAAAGATAATATAATAATAATAAGATAAGTATGTATACATGTATAATTATATTGTAAGTAATAATTAACGAAAAATTGAGATTGGTTCGATACAACCCAATCTAGAGAACCCATGAATCAATCAAATTCATAAAAAATTTACTCATTTGAACTCCCAACCCGATTCAAATAAGTTCATAATTCAACCCAAATCATACAGGTTGGGTTAGGTTGATCAGGTTTTCTGGGTCGTCGTTTTTCAGGTCATCAGGTTTCTTTTAACACTCGTAATAAATATTTCATGCTCTAGTGCTAAAAAAACGTCAAATAAGAGGGAAGAACAAATGACTCAAGAATTGACTTATTTCGAACAGATTCATGAAAATGCAGCTTGGATTATCGTAAAATATGAAGGTTTGTCTCTCTTAGCTTACAAAATAACTTCACTTTAAAGACGGTCACTGGGACACGAGAAATCACTTTTCTAGTTTTGTAGTTTGTATTAGATCAGATTACACTCGGAGGTGTAGCACTTAGGTAAGACAAATCAAGCCTTTGACCGAATTCAAATGATCGATAAATTCTATAAAAACAACATAAAATATGTTGAATATTCATAGCTTAATTAGTCAATAGAGTAACACATGGGACAGGTCAGCTTAAATTTTATAATTAAGCTCATTAACAAGATGAGAATAGACCAACCATATAATTATCTTAAACTAATCACAACAAATATGAATAATTAAGGCAAATAATTTATAATAATGCAAAAATCTTCCAAAGTCAACGATTTACAACGAATGAGATAACGTTTAAGACAATAAATATTTTCATATAATTTGTTTAATGAAAAGATTATAGTATACTATATCATACTTCAACATTTGGTAACATTATACTATCGATTGTATGTCCGGCCATGCCCACGCTACGAAATATTTTTCTAAGTTGATTTTAAAATATGCAACGATTTTGTCTCTATCGTGAAAATTATTGATAAGATTTTCGATATATTTAGGGATAAGCTCTCGATGTTTTTTGTCCTCGGCTAGAGCCCACATGGCTATGTCCTCGTATGTGTTTTCGATGTCAAGTCGTCTCCTTTTCGTTGTCATTCTTCTTCTTTACTTCCTTACTAGCTCTATTGACTCGATTTCTTTCAAAATCGATCGGTTTAAAACCAATGAAAGTGATACTCTTTACCAAGGAGATGCTATGCCATCTGTTGGAGCTGTTGAATTCAACAATGTTAAGTATCTTTGTCGCGTTGGTTGGGTTATCTATGAAGACGTTATCCCAATTTGGGACTCGAAAACAGGAAGAGCCACTGATTTCTCCACCCATTTTAGCTTCATTATTGATACCACAATTGTGAAAAATTATGGCAATGGATTAGCTTTCTTTTTAGCTCCACCAGGGTTTCAAATCCCTCCAAACTCAGCTGGTGGGTTTCTTGGCCTTTACAACACAACAAATAGTGATTCAACCCTCAACCAAATTGTTCATGTTGAATTTGATTCTTTCTCCAATGAAGAATGGGATCCTCCATTCGAACATGTGGGTATCAACGTTAATTCCATTCATTCTTCGAATTCCACGCGTTGGAATGCTAGTTTGCATAGTGGGGATGTTGCTGATGTGTGGATCTCCTACAATTCAACCACCAAGAACTTAAGCGTGTCGTGGAAATACCAAAATTCTTCGTCTACTTCCTTTGAAAATACCAACTTGAGCTACCATCTTGATCTTACGAAGGTTCTTCCTCAATGGGCTACCGTGGGATTTTCCGCTGCAACGGGCTTGAATGTAGAGAGACACACATTATTCTCTTGGGAGTTCAATTCAAGCTTGGATTTAGAGCAAGGAAGTGAAGATAACGGGAATAAAGTCGATATAATTGTCGGTGTAACCGTGTCGATAGGAGTATCAATCATCATGGGAATTGTAGCATTTGTTGTAGTTTGGAGATTGAAACAAAAGAAACGAAATTCATTAGAAGAAAATGGGAACGAGATGAACTTGACATCAATTAACGATGATTTGGAGAGAGGGGCTGGACCGAGACGGTTTTCTCGCAAGCTTCTCGCCATGGCTACCAACAATTTCTCGAACGAAAGGAAATTGGGTGAGGGAGGGTTTGGTGCAGTGTATAGAGGATATATTCCTGATCTTGGTTTGACGATCGCGGTGAAGAAAATCTCGAGGGGTTCGAGACAGGGACGAAAAGAATACATAACGGAGGTGAAGATTATTAGTAGGCTTCGCCATCGGAATTTAGTGCAACTTATTGGTTGGTGTCATGATAAAGGGGAGTTCTTGTTAGTTTATGAGTTCATGCATAATGGTAGCCTTGATTCTCACCTCTTTGGAAGGAAAAGCCCTCTTGTGTGGGGTGTGAGGTATAAAATTGCATTGGGTTTAGCCTCCGCGTTGCTATATCTTCATGAAGAATGGGAGCAATGCGTAGTTCATAGAGATATTAAGTCGAGCAATGTCATGTTGGATTCGAACTTCAATGTCAAGCTTGGAGATTTCGGGTTGGCTCGATTGATGGACCATGAGATGGGTGCGCAGACTACTGGGTTGGTAGGGACTTTGGGGTACTTGGCTCCAGAATACATAGGCACGGGTCGAGCGAGTAAAGAATCAGATGTGTTTAGTTTTGGAGTCGTTGCTTTGGAGATAGCAACGGGAAGGATGTCGAGGAACGCCATGGAAACGGGTTCTCATAAGGGTTTGGTGGAATGGGTTTGGGATCTTTATGGGAGTGGAAAGGTTCTTATGGGTGTGGATGAGAAATTGCAAAGTGATTACGATAGAAAACAAATGGAGTGTTTGATGATTGTCGGACTTTGGAGTGCTTATCCGGACCCTAATCTTAGACCTTCGATACGACAAGTGATTCAAGTTCTTAATTTTGAGACGACAATGCCAAGTCTTCCAGATAAAATGCCGGTTGCTGTGTATCATGCTCCTTCCACATCGATGAGCTCAAATGAGCCTCCAATTACATCAAGTCTTGACATGGGTCGTTGAACAACGATGATTCCATTGTAGTTGGATTCTAGTATATTATTGTCCTTGTGTGTATTCTGTGTGTAAAACAAGGTCTAAGATATAATATAGATATAGAGTATCTTGTAATCTCTCTTTGGTGTTAATAAAAAAGTATGAGTGTTTCCCACAAAGAGTTATGTTCAACAATCTGGAATCAGAGTGAAATTGGTGTAAGTTGTCGATCTCTTGAAAATCTTTGTATGCTTTATAGTTGTAGGTTTATCTGATATTCCAGATCAGAAATGATTTCTTAAGATTATTGGTGAGTAAGTTTTTTTTGTATCGTGAATAGTCTGTGACTCTAAAGTTTTGTGTCAAAAGAGCTTGTTTGACATTACTGAGGTATTGCCAAGATGGGTGATTTCCAAATGGTTGCAGAAATCAAGAAATTGAACACCTACAATATGTGGGCAACATGGATGATGTCCTATTTATAAGGACAGGACCTGTGGGAGGCCATTGGTGGGAGTGAAACTGTCGCCAGAGAAGGATTCTAACAGCACCTTGCGCAAATGAAGAATCAAAGTTGGCAAGACAATGGTTGCCTTGAAGACCACAATTGAATAAAAGATGTTAGAACACATTTGGGATGACAAGAGTCCTAAAGAAGCATGAGACGTATTCGTGATGTTGTTCTCAAAGAAGTACGATACAAGGCTACAACTTATGGAGAACGAGTTGTTATCAATTTCACAATGAGACATGATGATTGCTCAGTACTTCCACAAAGTCAAGTCGATCTACTGGGAGATTACTAAACTAGACTTGAAGTCCGCCATTGGAGAAGCTCGAATGAAGAGGATCATTATCCACGGATTGCGACAAGAATATAGAAGATTTGTTATTGTTGTTGTTCTCGTAAGTTTAAAAATTTTCTAGTCAGCCAAGAAGCCATGGATACAAAAATAGTGAAAATGAAGATTGAAAAAGAAACGCTCTACACAAGTAAAAGTCAGAGCAACAATAAACCACATGGATACAAAAATGGTGAAAAATGAAAAGCCACCAAAGAAATTCCCAACCAAGGAGAGCTTAGAAGAATGACAACAAGAGCTCTCAAGGGAAGAGATTTGAAGGTATTTGCTACAATTGAGATAAAAAGGGTCATATGTCCACAGATTTTTGGTCCAAGAATAAGTCTTTCGAAAGCAATGTGACATCCTCCAACATGGAGATGGAGGAGGAATGGGATGCAGAGGCAATATGTGTCATAGAAGAAGACGAGCTAGCAGTCATGGTAATGATAGGAGAACATATCGATTACGAGGTTGACTGAATCATTGATTTAGGATGCTCAAACCACATGACTGACGAACAAAGTGAGGCAATGGAAGTAGGGTGACCTTCGGAGAAGGAAGTATTATCAGACCAGGATAACATTGAAGAAATTCTTCCACAAAAGACAAGGGAGCAAAATGTACAAATTTGCTTAAGTGCTAATGTGCCTGAAGATCCATGCGACACTAATGTTGGTGAGCAAAAAGTGACTCAACCAAGCGAACCTACTGAAAAAAATAGCACCTCAATAACTTAGATGGTCAGAAAAAATCCAAAATCTAAATTTAAAATATGCCAATACATAGAAGACGAAGTTAAAGAACCAGAGATTTATGAAGAAGCATCACAAAATATGGCTTGACAGCAGGTAATAGATGAAGAAATTATAACCTTGAAGCAAAATCAAACTTGGGAACTAGTGTCAAGATCAAGAGATATCAAACTCATTTTTTGCAAATGAGTTTACAAAATAATCTCTCTTAAATGGATCAATCGAGAGATACAAGGCTCGAACTGTAGCTCTAGAGTTCATGCAAAGTCCAAAAAAGCCTCATTTGGATGCGACTCGGCGGATCCAACATGATGTAGCAAATGAGGACTAGTGCTGAGGGGGAGTGTCAAAATATCATCATTAGTTCGACAAGGTCAAACCTAATAATTGTATGAACCTATTGTATAACCCTTACCCTACCTAGGTTTTCATTCCAAGAAATCCAAATCACAGAGGCAATAGTTTCTATAAAGTGTCTCGTAATCTCTTCTCGGTTGGTGCTAATAAAAAGTGTTTGTATTTCTCACAAAGAGTCGTGTTCAATAATGACCTTGTCTACTCACTAGCTACTAAGTTTATCTATGTGGTCCTTTGCCCCCTCTCAGGATGGGTTTATAGTGCAAAGACCCTATTGAGAAGACTCCCGACCATTTCCACTAGACAACGACACCTAATCGCCTCGATGCGCTTCTCTATCTAGCCTAGGCCAAGCTCGATGATACTGCTCCTATAATCCTACCGCTTTGCAGGGGCACTATTAGATATTATCTGAGATGCTAATAATGCTAATGGTATACCGGAGGAGATAGGAGGTGGAGATTATAGTGATATTGTTCACACTGCTAAAAGGGCTGATAAGGTTTCTTAGTCATCCATAGGTGTCGTGGAGGTTAACTAAATTATTAGAGTATCTAGGCAATTAAAACCTTGGTCTCTCATCTCTAAGACTCTCTAGGTTAGCTCCTCGAGACTAATCTGGTTTTGAGAGCTCTAGGGTATAAACCTCTTATTGTCGCTCATGATCCTATGGTATTTCGTCTATAGGAGGCATCTTGACTAAGTCAACGTAAAATTGTCTCAACTCTAATGTCCTATTCTTAACTCACTACAATCATACATGCTCAAATACGAAGATAACATAATCAATCACCTATAGTAAAGAACTCGTTCTCAAAACATACATGCAAGGATTTTTCGAAAAATTGTGTTATATGGTCGTTCTAGTTCACAAGGTCATTGCTTTCAAATTTGTCAAACACGAAAGACTTGTAGCGATGACATAGAAGGTCGTCCGAGATTAAAGAAGTTTCTCCCTCTCGCCATTACCCTCCAACACTCACCATCCTTTACCACAAATTGCTACTTGCCCTCCTTAGACACTAACTACATATTGTCGAAAACATTCACCACTACGATCCTTTATCGCTTCTAAAAGTGAAAGCTATCCCTACAGACCAACATCGATCCTTACAGAATATTTTGTTCTCACTCACGTATTTTTTAGTAAAATTCTCAAGAAGTCACCCGAAATAGGAATTCAAACTCACTCACATGCTTTTTTTGTTCTCATTCACACACTTCCTAAGAAAGTTCCTATGTTAAACCACCGAAAAGATATATGCATCTTACTAGCATAGGTAGTAACTTTCAATTCTTTTAAGTTTTTCTTAGTCATACTATCTTTAGGATTGCTCTCATTTAATTACGATCTCCGTTCATTCATGTACCTTACTCAGACTTCATATATAAATTAAAATTAGAATATATAATTACGACTTCATATATAAATTAAAATTAGAATATATAATTACAATAAGTTCAACTAGTAACACGTCTAATTAACAACACTTTAGAGAGACAGCCTAACAAAAACATACGTTAACTAAAACAAAACAACATAGTTGAACCATAAACATGTTCATAGGACAATAATGTACTAGCATCCAGCAACGACGATCATCGTTGCTCAACGACCCATGTCAAGACTCGATGTAATTGGAGGCTCATTTGAGCTCATCGATGTAGAAGGAGCATAATACACTGCAACTGGCATTTTATCTGGAAGACTTGGCATTGTCGTCTCAAAATTAAGAGCTTGAATCACTTGTCGTATTGAAGGTCTAAGATTAGGGTCCGGATAAGCACTCCAAAGTCCGACAATCATCAAACACTCCATTTGTTTTCTATCGTAATCACTTTGCAATTTCTCATCCACACCCATAAGAACCTTTCCACTCCCATAAAGATCCCAAACCCATTCCACCAAACCCTTATGAGAACCCGTTTCCATGGCGTTCCTCGACATCCTTCCCGTTGCTATCTCCAAAGCAACGACTCCAAAACTAAACACATCTGATTCTTTACTCGCTCGACCCGTGCCTATGTATTCTGGAGCCAAGTACCCCAAAGTCCCTACCAACCCAGTAGTCTGCGCACCCATCTCATGGTCCATCAATCGAGCCAACCCGAAATCTCCAAGCTTGACATTGAAGTTCGAATCCAACATGACATTGCTCGACTTAATATCTCTATGAACTACGCATTGCTCCCATTCTTCATGAAGATATAGCAACGCGGAGGCTAAACCCAATGCAATTTTATACCTCACACCCCACACAAGAGGGCTTTTCCTTCCAAAGAGGTGAGAATCAAGGCTACCATTATGCATGAACTCATAAACTAACAAGAACTCCCCCTTATCATGACACCAACCAATAAGTTGCACTAAATTCCGATGGCGAAGCCTACTAATAATCTTCACCTCCGTTATGTATTCTTTTCGTCCCTGTCTCGAACCCCTCGAGATTTTCTTCACCGCGATCGTCAAACCAAGATCAGGAATATATCCTCTATACACTGCACCAAACCCTCCCTCACCCAATTTCCTTTCGTTCGAGAAATTGTTGGTAGCCATGGCGAGAAGCTTGCGAGAAAACCGTCTCGGTCCAGCCCCTCTCTCCAAATCATCGTTAATTGATGTCAAGTTCATCTCGTTCCCATTTTCTTCTAATGAATTTCGTTTCTTTTGTTTCAATCTCCAAACTACAGCAAATGCTACAATTCCCATGATGATTGATACTCCTATCGACACGGTTACACCGACAATTATATCGACTTTATTCCCGTTATCTTCACTTCCTTGCTCTAAATCCAAGCTTGAATTGAACTCCCAAGAGAATAATGTGTGTCTCTCTACATAAGTGCCAGTTGCAGCTGAAAACCCCACAGTAGCCCATCGAGGAAGAACCTTCACGAGATCAATATGGTAGCTCAAGGTGGTATTTTCAAAGGAAGTAGACGAAGAATTTTGGTATTTCCACGACACGCTTAAGTTCTTGGTGGTTGAATTGTAGGAGATCCACACATCAGCCATGTCCCCACTATGTAAACTAGCATTCCAACGAGTGGAATTCGAAGAATGAATGGAGTTAACATTGATACCCACATGTTCATATGGAGGATCCCATTCTTCATTGGAGAAAGAATCAAATTCAACATGAACAATTTGGTTGAGGGTTGAATCACTATATGTGGTGTTGTAAAGGCCAAGAAACCCACCAACTGAGTTTGGAGGGATTTGAAACCCTGGTGGAGCTAAAAAGAAAGCTATCCCATGGCCATACTTTGGCGAACTACGAGTATCAATGATGAAGCTAAAATGGGTGGAGAAATCAGTGGCTTGTCCTGTTTTTGAGTCCCAAATTGGGACAGTGTCTTTATAGATAGCCCAACCAACATGACAAAGATACTCAACATCGTTGAATTCAACTGCTCCAACCGATGGCATAGCATCTCCTTGGTAAAGAGTATAAGTTTCATTGGTTTTAAACCGATCGATTCTGAAAGAAACCGAGTCGATAGAGCCAACAAGGAAGTAAAGAAGAAAAACGACATCGAAAAGGAGACGACTTGACATTGAAAACACATGCGAGGAAGTAGCCATGTGGGCTCTGGCTGAGGACAGAAAACATCAAGAGCGCATCCCTAAATATATCAAAGAAACTAAATTGTTTTTTAAGTATAGATTCAAAGATTTTAATTTTTAATCTAATTTTAAAATGCTTATATCTAAAGTTTCAACTTCTCCAAGGAAAATGGTACTATTTTATTACTAAATGTTCAAGATTTGCTTAAACAAATTATATGAAAATATTAATGATCTTACACGTTATCTCATTATCGGTTGATCGTTGACTTTAGAAGATTTTTTGCATTATTAAAAGGTTAAGATAAGAAAGGTGCAGGTCCCTTCCTGTCAAGACATAGTTTTATCCGTCTTGAAGCCAATCAACGTGAACCTAGAGATATTTGCGGACTTCAACCTTGGTTTTTATTCTATATCTCTCTTTTGAATTCCATTTGTGTTGGGATGACCTAAACTAAAATGAACCACAAAATTAGACAAGTGACTCCCACCTCTCATGGGTGGTTTTCAAAATGAAGTCTATTAGGATATGGAGCCGTCTTAATCAATTGTTATTATCATCGTATATGAATAATGGTCATATATAATAAACGATTATTTATAGTTAAAAGCTGATGGAGATATTATGGTACATATTTATATATAATAGTGGTTATATCTGTTATATATACACTATTAGGCCGTGCTTTAAAGATGTACTTTGTGCATGCTCTGTATTCTCTCATACTGTACATCCCTAAAGTCATGAATACAAAACTTTGAGCAAATATTCCTCCTTACAATTTCTCTCTCTTGTTCTTTGTGTTCATCTAGATTTTTGTGTTTATCAAGATTGAGTGTGTGCATTGTTGTGCTATCCTAACAACTGGTATCAGAGCTAGGCTAGATTCACCACGATCTCTGAAGATGGAAAGCTCAAAGATTGGAATTGAGAAGTTTGATGGATCCGATTTTGGTTTTTAGAAAGTGTAGATTGAAGATTATTTGTACCAGAAAGATCTTCACGAACCCTTGTTGGTGATGAAGTCGGATACCATGACACCAAAACAGTGGAAGCTAAAGGATCGTTAGGACTTAGGATTGATCTAATTGACGTTGTCCAGAAATGTGGCGTTAAACATCGTCAAGGAGAAGACGGCGTTGGACCTATTGAAGGCGTTGTCGAATATGTATGAAAAACGTTGGCTATGAACAAGGTGTATTTGATCCAGAGATTGTTCAATCTACAAATATCTGAAGGTGAATCTCGAACCTTATACATCACTGCAGGGTGTATGAATATAACTGTTGTTGCTGAGAGTGTTTCAAATTTAAGTTTATAGCATAATACACTTGGACATATGAGCGTCAAAGGAATGAAGGTGCGAAAGAAGTTTTAAAAGGTCTGAAATCTGTTGATATGGGTCCCTATGAGAAATGCGTTATGATCAAATAAAAACAAGTTAGCTTCACAAAAGCTGCTAGAGAATTGAAGAAAGTGCGGTTGAAAATGGTCCATATAGACATTTGGGGACCCTCTCTAGTTCCATCACTTGGCAGATCAAAGTTCTACGTCATCTTCATCGATAATTTCAGTAAAAAGTTGTGGATTTATTTCCTAAAACACAAGTCAGATGTGTTTGCCATCTTCAAGAAGTGGAAAGCTAAAGTTGAAAATTAGACCGACTTGAAAATCAAATATCTGAGGTGTGACAATGAAGGAGAGTATGACAAGTCAAAATTCAAAGCATTTTGTACAGCTGAGGGAATTAGATTAACGAAGATAGTTTCCAATAAAGTAAAACAAAATGGTGTTGCTGAAAGAATAAACATAACACTGAATGAGCCAGGAAGGAGTATGAAGATTCATTCTTGATTTTCAAAGACATTTGGGGCCGATGTTGTAAATACAACAGTCTACTTGATCAATAGAGGGTCGTCAGTACCCTTAGAGTTCAAGTTACCAGAAGAAGCATGAACAATAATAGAACTCAAGTACTCTCATTGAGAAATTTTGGTTGTACTGGGTAAGTTTGTGTTGATTTAGAGAAGAGTGACAAGCTTGACGCTGAGTCTGTGAAGTGCTACCTCATAGGCTATAATTCTAACATGGTCGGGTATGAGTTTTGGGATGTCAAGAACAAGAGAATCTTGATACATTGTGACGTGACTTTTAATGAAAATGTCTTGTACAAGAACATAAAGAATAAAAGTTTTGGGACAACGAAGAAAGTGGAAGTTGAAGTTGAGTTGCTAAAAAATTCACATAGTGATATTGTAGCAGATACTCAAGAAACTCCTGAGATTGTTGCTGAGGTACTAGAGGTGGAGCAAGTGACACCTGAGCAAGTGTTGAAAAGATCATCCGAAGCTACTAGAGTATTAGATAGGTATGTACCTTCATTATATTAGTTGTTGCTGACTAACGAAGGAGAACTAGAGCCCTTCGATGAGGCCCTATAGTTGGAGGATACAACCAAGTGTGAGCAAGCCATGGATGATGGGATGTTTAGGCTTCAGAAATGTGTTGCTCTTTCATCTACTTAGGCTGAGCATCTGGTAATAGCTGAAGTTGGAACGAAGATGATATGGATGACAAACTATCTCGAATAATTGGGCAAGAAGTTGCACAAGAATATTCTTTCTACAGATACTCAGAATGTCAATACAATTGGTGATCATTCAAAGACAAAACACAGAAGAGCCAATAGGGATATATATATCCTTAGTCAGTGCTGTGAAGATGTTCTATGAATTCTCTCGTACATTCCTGAATCATAAATATAAACCTTTAACCAATATTCTTCCTTGCATTTTCTTTCTACTTCTTTTTGTTTTCATCAAAATCGAGTGTGGTGCGTTGTTGTGCAATCCTAACAAAGTCGCCTCTTATTCTATAATAACTCAAGCAACTTCTCCATGAGGTTGCACGTATCGAGTCAATTCTTAAGTCATTGTTCCTCCTCTAATTTAGCGTTTTCCTACGTGAAATATTTATTGTTTTATTTTAGTATTTCAATTTTTTATAAGCGAACTATTTGGGTTCTTTCATAGAACATTTAACATAGTGCTAACCCATTTCTTGCCCACGTAGTTTAATAAACTAGTTCACATGATACCGATTATTCTAACAAATCATAAGGCACAAACGTATAGTGTTTCAATTTTTTCTATAAATTTTAATTTAATTTTTACTCGACTTTCAATATTTTAAATATAAATGTTTAAAGTAAGAATATTTTTTTTCTAAAAATACTAATAACAAAGACTAAAATATTGTAACAAGTACGAATTCCTACTAGAAAGAGAAAAATGTTTAAAATATTCCGAGAGGGAAAAAAAGTCAAAGTCAACACAAGGGGTATTTTAGACATTTAACTAACTAAAGAGATTAGGACGAAGAAAAGAAGAAAAAAAAGGAGGAAGTTCGAAAAAAAATAATAAATAACCTCCCAGGGGCTTCCGACCCAATGACTTGGAGATGTTTTCTGGTCGAGCATCCTACATGGAATTCCAAAGGATGTCACGATATAAGTCTAGCTTTAGATTTGTGGTTTCGGAAGAATAATAACTTTTGTAAATGGTTCGATATGAGCTAAAAGGCTATTTTGAACGAGTTTCATGAAGAGGTCTAGGAGCGAAACCATTCAAAAGATGGAGTTTCAATCGAGGTCGAACGATAAATTTCTAGAATGTTGCCCTACTTTATATGCAAATATCTTTTTCCATAGTGCATGAAATTATCACCTAACTCAGTAGCCTTCAGCTTCAGCCCAAGCCTAGTCAGCCCAACTCTAAAACTCAACACAGCCCATTCAGTTCACCCAACCCAGCAGGTCAGTCGTGTGGCTCGCGTCTGTGCGTGTAGCTTAGCTCGATCGCGTATGGCTTAGCTCAACTCGACTTGGTCAATAGGCAACCCTTCGATCAACCACCAACGATTCAGTTCAATTAGAGTAGTCTAACTAGTCTGACTTAACCATTCGGTCCATTAAACGCTTTTCAATTGCTAGATATGTATGCATTTGGTTGTTTTATGAATTCATATGCAATTTGCTTAGATGTTATGCATACGAAAGTATGATTGATGCATAATATTTTTCCACAAAATCTATGTATATGCTCGTGGACCTACTAGATGGACTTGTTAACATGCCCCTTAGGACTAACTATAGGCTAACGCATACTCATGCAGATGAAACTAGGCAAAAAGGAGACAAAAATTATATATTGTGAGCATACACATCTATACGATACATACCTGAAGAAGTAATCCATGACTATGCAAGCTACGACATGCATGAGATCCCACGTTTAAGTTATCAGTTTAAGTAAATATGATGCACAAATATTTTTCATACATTTCATAACATTAGACTATCAACTTACTTCTCCAAGGAGTGCTATGAGCACTAGGGCTGAAACTAGCCTACGTTTGGGATCTTGATAACTCACCTCACATGACTCGTTCCACACAAACGGATTTCTATTTCGAGTCAACTGTGGTAATAACAAGTCTATCTTGAAAAAAGTCCTGTATGAAATATCTAAAATATCTTGTCAATCCCAAGATATTGTGTACTTTAGTAATAGTAGTGTCGTGCCTACTTGGTAACAAATTTTCTTAGATGGGCCTACGAACCCCATCTCTTGATACCATGTGACCAAAGAAAGAGACCTCAGACAATCGATATTTATTTTTTTATTTATTGATTCTCAAATTAATCAATTTTTAATAATTTAATCATAAACTAAGTTCTTCTATCTCAAACAAGCTTTTTCGAACAGTAGAACGGAGAAGGTTAGTTAAATAATAAGTTATATCGTAAAATAATAAATTTATAATTAGATTAACTATACGAGGATTATGAAGGACTAAAAATGTTTTTTTTTCCTAAAAAAGCGTAGTGTTCGGTAACAAAAAAAAAATGTTATTCATTAATAATCATTCTCGTAAACCAATTTAAAAATGATTATAAAATTATAAAGTGATTTCCAATCAATCAAGATAATAACGTTTTATTTAGTTAATTATACTTAAATGGGATTAACTTGAACACGTCCTCCAAAATATTAATGTTTCTTAGTTGAGAAGTAAGCTAATTAAATCACCTCCTTAGGTTATTCTGGCGAGTGATAATTTTGATATGTTTTTAATAAAATTCTATAACATAATGATTTACTAGAACTTTGATTAGGATGTATATAGGTTGGGTTGGAAATGGTCGGGTTACACACAACCGAAATAAAATTTCTAACCCAAATCAACCCTCTATTTTCGAGTTGGATTGAGTTAAGTTGTCGGGTTGTTTTTTTTTAATTATTTAAAAAATTCTATTTATCAACCACACAGTTAATTTAACAACTAAAATTTTATAAAATTCAAATATCAAATATTTAAAAGTCACAGCATTATTTTTAATTTTTTAAAAAGTAATGTAAGATTTGATTGAGTTGTAACACTCGGGATTGGTTGGTTGACCTGACAAAAAAAATGTCAACCGACGAATTAAATCAATTTTCGATTTTAAAAAAATTAAAAAAAAAAATCTTAGTTATACGAATTCTTCTAATTTTGATGAAAAATAAATAAATAAATAAATAGTGGCGAGTTGCTTGAAGTAAACGGGTCCCGTTTTGGTTTGGGGTCGGAGTGAGGTTCGGGTTTAGGCTTTTAAGCAAAAAGAGAGAGGGAGATTCGGCAGCACCAACCAAAGCTGTAAGGCATTTTTCTCCATAGCCCTACCTTTTTCTCTTCTCCATATTCTCTCTCACTTTCTCCCAGAAAAATTCCACAGAGAGAAAAAGTGATCGGATAGCCAGAAAACAACCTCCAATCTCCGATTTGCTGACGGCCGCAGTTCAACCGGCGGTAGATGTGATCGACTTGAAAAATCCAGCCGCAATCGAGAAAAATCATGGTGAGCATTCGATTGAAATCGATTCTGTTTTCAGATTCTCTGATCGATTCCGCTCTTTCTGTTTCCTTATCTGAAATTTCTTGTGGTTCTGTGTTGAATTAGGAGCGAATCGGTGAAGACGGTGAGAACGAGGAGAAAGGAGAAGAGGAAGAAGAAGAAGAAGAAGGAGAAGGAGAAGGAGAAATCGAATGGCCGCCATGGCTGGAACCTCTTCTCAGCACGAGCTTCTTCGTCCAATGCAATCACCACGCCGATTCGCACAAAAGCGAATGCAATATGTATTGCTTGGATTGCATGAACGGAGCTCTCTGTTCGCTCTGCCTTAATTCTCATAAAGATCACAGAGCCATTCAGGTACTACTTCCTGTTCTTTTCTGTAGATTCTTTGATTCTTCGATCGAATTCTGTTCATCTTCGTCATCATGAAGAACTTCTTCATTATTGGATTGGCTGAAATTTATGTTTAAACTTCTAATTATTGGAAATACTCATTTAGTTTTCTTAATTTTTGGATGAAGCTAATTTGGAAATTACTGTTTGTTACCTACTAAAAGCAACAAGATGCCAAATCATAACTATATAAACTGTGAAGACTCTCTCTATCTTTATCTTTATTTCGCTATTTTTATTGTTTTATTTTTCCCTTTCAAATGCTAAAAGCCAAGTTTGGTATGGTTGGTAGATTTTAGAAAATTACTTTTGATTGTGAGGCAAAAAGTAAAAAATAAAAAATGTTTTCAGGAGACCAAACAACTTCAAAGTCTCGTAAAAAACACGTTTAAGTTTTCATTTGGAAATCAAATTGGATCTAACAAGTATATTGAGTTAGAACTTTGGTCATTTTGTTAATGTTGTTCTAATATGAGCTAAAATAGAATCATATGTATTATATATAGATAAGAAGATCATCCTACCATGATGTGATAAGAGTGTCTGAGATACAGAGATTTGTGGACATAACAGGAGTTCAGACTTACATCATTAACAGTGCCAGGATTGTGTTCTTGAACGAGCGCCCTCAGCCACGCCCTGCCAAAGCTCTCACCAATACCTGCCATGTCTGCCGCCGTGCCCTCCTTGATTCTTTCCATTTCTGCTCTCTTGGTTGCAAGGTTTTTCTTCCCACCTTTCCTTATTTTATTGCAAGTTATGGTTCATCTACTCTGCAAAATCATCTCTCTTTATGCTCCTCATTTCTGAAATCTAAACATCCTCTTCAATCTTATAATTCTATATGCCACATTTTAACTTGTTCTACTCCTGTTCATAATTGTTAAAAAATGGTATGATTTTTCTTCTAGTTTAATAATGGGGAGGATATGAATCTTTGATCCGATCCCTACGAAGTAAAAAACTTGTAAATCTATATAGATATAATAAAAATATAAACTGATATCAAAATCAAAGTGTAATCAAAACATTAATTAAGTAGTTCAAATTAATGAAAAATAAATTTAATTATAAAAATTTGTATTAAAACTAAAATATTTAGTAGCTTTTAACCAAGGTAGATAATCTAGACATTAATAACGTTTTCGAATTTGGATCGTTAGGCTTCATTCCACTCTATGTTGTTGAAGGTAAGAAAAAAGAAAAAAAAGTTAGGAACGATTGAACTATATTCATTTGACAATTTTAACCGAATTTATTTGTCGTAAATACAGTTAATTGGCACATCAAAGAGTTTGGACAAAAGGGTCCAAGTGGTGGAAAACGAAAGCTCTGACACAGAGAAATCAAAGACTACAAAGAGCAACAGAGGAAGACTTAGGAGAAAAATCCAAAGCTTCTCGCCGCCGACTCCACCGCCAACGGCGGCGATTCACAGAACCGCCAAGAGAAGGAAGGGAATTCCACACAGGTCTCCGATGGGAGGACTCCTCTTAGAATTCTAAATATTTATTTTTTTAAAAAAAAGAAAAGCATTAAATTAAAACACTTAAAATGACGAAAATACCCCCCTACAGCCACCGACACAGAAACCCAGATTATTTCTATCCTTGCAGCATCTGAGCCTTTGGAGTTTGGCCTCCAACGGTCAACGGAGGCCGTTGCTGTGAAAGTTACAGCTCTGTGATGTAGAGTGCATAAAATAAAAAAAAAAGTATTTTTATTGTAATTTAATAATTAAACACAAATTAAATTAAGAGAGAAAAATAGAGGTGGGCAAAATAAAAGAATAATGATATGGTTGTGTATATTCAATGTTAAATGTTTATCTGATTTGTAAGAATTTAATTGAAATAATTAAAGTAGCATTACATTTAAATTACTTTCTTTAGCCATTTATATTTTTCTTTGTGCTAAATTAACTCACATTTATCTAATAAACATGTTTAAAATTTAAAACATAATTATTTCCTTTTTATTTAAACTCCGTTCCCTAATCATTTTTTTTTCTTTTTTTACTTAAATTTTAAAAATTAAGTTAAGTTTTGAAAATTAAAAAAAATAATAATTTGATTGCAATAATAAAGTGAAATTAAATGGATACAATTTTAAAAATAAATTGCAGGATAATAAACCAATTGAGGCTTAATTTAAGATTGTTTTATGTATTAATAAAGTGAAATTAAATGGTACTATTTTCTCTTATTTTAATTAATAAATATGAAAAATGAGAAAGCAAGTGGATGGATATGAATGCTCTGTAGATGTGACACGTGATTATGTCGTCATAATATACAAACTCAACCGGTAAATACCGGTATTAATAAAAGGGAGAAAAAGACATTTATCAACTACAAAGGTGACCTGCTAAAGCAGTAGCCTGCTTATTCTTTTTTCTTTCCATTATATACTCAATTATTATTATTATTGTTATTATTGTACTTTCCAAACTCATAAATGTGAAACCAACTTTGGCCCAATTTTCGTGGATCTTGTGTGAACTTATTTTTAATTTTGAAAATTAAAATAAAGTTTGACGATTTAAAAATGTTCGTAACCTAATTCAAACGGTATGAATTGGGTTAGGTTGATTGAGTTTTTTCATATCATTGAATTTTTTAAACGCCCTAATAATTAATTTAATGATAGACAATGTTGAAACACTTGAAAGATAGTGAGAATTTTAAACGTCTGGAAGTTGAATACTAAGAGAAAGTTTCGTGTGTTGCAAGTTGCATGCGAAGTACCACATATTCAATAGTGTTCTATCATGTTTATGATAGCTTGGCCACATGCATAGGGCACCTCACACGTCTTATTCAGGGGAAATCCATGGACAACGAGCATAAGAGCACTCAAGTGGATTTTGAAGAAGAAATAGTGTTTGAGGTTCAAATCTTTACTAGCTTTATTTGTTCGAAAAAAAACTCGAATAGAATAATCGAGTAGAGCTTGACTTGTGAAATTGGTGACTATTACGTTAACAAAAATAAAATTTATGGTCTATCTCATTTTTAATTTTAATTTTATCGTCCACTTAAAATAACATTTGGGCAAAGAGCGAGACCTGATTGTGGCCTCTCTAACATTCAGTCTCGCTCTTTACGGTCGATCGTGCCTCTTCCACCTTCGACGAACACTTACTGGATTGGACCATCGATGAGAGAAAGAGAAAAAGAATGTGGTATGTTTTAGGATGACTTATGGGGAAAAATGGAAGGGAAATCGAAGGATTTTCGTGAAGATTTGGACGGAGTTTGTGAGAACTAATTATGGGTTTTCGTTCATAAACAATTGGTAACAGAATTGTGGAGACAATTTTGGAGAAGAACCACAGTAGATATCGATTGAACTCGTCCGAGTATGAAGTCAGTTTTTGGCTTAAAAATATTAAAAAAAAAAAAAAAAAAAAAAAAAAAAAAAAAAAAAAAAAAAAAAA
>NW_019268529.1:2961361-2964441 GCF_002738365.1 Cucurbita moschata
AAAAAAAAAAAAAAAAAAAAAAAAAAAAAAAAAAAAAAAAAAAAAAAAAAACTTATCTTTTCATTACAATCGTCTTCATGAGTACAAAACAGAAACAAAAAATAAAAAAAGTTGTCTCCAATGGATAAGATGTTTGGAGCTGGAGACATGCGTTAAGTGCAGGGATGAACTAACTCGGTTGGACCGATTTATCTTAGTTTGGCCAGTTTCACCTTTTTATCGTTTTTCAAACTAAATTAAAATTTACTAATATGATTTTAGGATCTTTTAACTTAGAGATTTTAAGAAAATCAATTGGCTTATATTGAGTTAGAATCGAGATAAGTAGCTAATTAGAACTTTTGTTTAGGGGTGCCCTAATAATTGCAGGGTCACTCCTTGCACCATATGTGCGTTGATTAGGATAGTGTCTTAATAGTCCGAAAGTTACTCCTTGCATGTATAGGACTTGATTTGACTAAGAAAATGTCCTAATAGTATTAATATGAGCTTAAATATAGGGTTAAGCTCATAGAGCTAATGATATGGCCTTACGTAAAGAGTTAAACTCAGCTTCGAAACGATAATAAGACCATTACATTAAATAAGCTTAGGGAAACAAATAGTGAGGCATATCACGATATAACGAAAGGATAAAAGGTAATAGTAGTCTTAAGATACTATCCCGACCAAGATCGATTTTGGTACATGCAAGAAGGCAGTAGCCTTCATATATCGAATATTTAAATATTCGTGTTTCCAACTTTTCTTTTTTCAAGTGAAGTCTGACTTCATATGCCTCGTAACGGGCATAATACAAGTTCAAGACTATGGAACAACCGTGAATTAGAGTGACGGAAAAGTTTTAGTTTGAAAACTTTGAGTATTATTTAAGAAATATTACGTAATTTAATGTTCTTTATTTATTGATGTTTATGAATTTGTTTGTTAAATTCTTAATTTTTGTATTTTTGTTTATAGCTACGACTCATTTGCTCAAGTGTAAAATGGTAGGTCATTATACTCTGGTTCTTCCAATCACATCCTTCGAGTTTGCATATTGATTGTGTGTTGAAATTAGTTATAATGGTTCAATCAGTTTGGTTCAACTCGATTTAGTTCAATTCATCTAGTTCCGTTTGGTTTCGATTTTCTATCCTTTCATTTGAGTCTATTGGGGTGTTTCTAGGAAATGAACAAAAAAATATGTGAGCTAATAAAGGACGGGTGAAAGAGACTTTTCATTGCAGATTTTTGTAATTGATGTAAGCAGGACGACCTTAAGCATAGATTAGTTGTATATAATTATTGTATATCGTGTTGTATAGATTTTAAATGATAATTGTCCATGCATGTGTTATGTTATTAAAAAGTTAGTTATGAGACCTCATGTATGTACGGTACTATTTGACATGTGAAATGATATGATTGTAGCAATTACCTGTATTGTATTTTTATCGTGACGATCGTGTGTCGAGAGAGTCAATTCTCATTAATTAATTGAAGTAAGGCCCACCAAGTCTCTCACACACATGTACCTCATGGAATTGGCACTTTCATAGTGCCTCGAGTTTACAAAGTCAAATCATTAGCACATTTTAGTGACAATGTATGTTATACGTTTAAGGTTTTGAATTGTATATATACATTTAACCTTCACCGGAAAGTTACATATGAGGTATTCTTAATATTCAACCTTTTCAAAAAAAGTCGTCAATAGCGCATGACGGTTTTGAATTTCATTTATTTTATTATGTATTTCTTCCCGAGATTATTTTGTTATAAATATTTGTATATATACATTTGTATATTTCTTTTTTCAAGTTTTTAATTGATGATCTCCTTCCACTCTTAATATACTTAGACTAGCACTCGGGGTGCCTCTCTCTAATCGGTCTTTATAGTGACAGCTGATTCAAATTGTATAACTGTTAGAAAGCATAAAGATAGATCACGGTTCAAAATGCAACTCAGTGTCGAGGCTAACGGCTAGGAGGCATAAAGAAAGATCAATGTTCAAATTGCAACTCGATGTCAAGGCTAGGTAGTGAACGTGTTTATGTGAGTCAATCGTCACTCCTATTTTCATTATTTTTACATTATCCATGTGTTATAGGTATTCAATCTATAGAGGTAGAATCTATATTGGATTATTTTCATCTTAGACAATTTTGAAGATTAAATAAATAAATAAAAAATTACACATTCTATACTATTTAAAATAGTCAATTCCTTTGGTTGCCACTTACTTGAAATCTTCCTTTGAGTAGACAAATTTGCAATCTATGAAACTAATGGCCATTTTTCAAGATGTATGCCAAAATTTGGCTATTTAGACTATGTTCTTATATTAATATGGACAACAAAAACTACATTGGAATTCAGTGGTGATTTAAAAAGTTCTAAAAGTGGTAATAACCTTAAAGATCATTCCAACAATGAAGCTGCAATATCCAATTCTCATCTTGATCAAATCCAAAAAACTTTGAAATGAGGCAAATTGTCACATGAGATGAAATGGTGTCTAAGATGTACAAACTTCAAACCTTGAGCAGTCCATGTTTAAGCAGAATTTAAAAGGTAGCTTCAACCTCAGGATCAGCTTCAACTGGCACAGCTGGAGTGTTCTTTCCACCTCTCAGACGTGAAGATACATTGTCAATGGCAGAATTCAATTGCCCTATTTTTGCATTCAACGTCTCTCTAGTTTTCTGCTTCTCAGAAAAATTAGGGTTTGTTAAGATATTAAACATTGATAAGTTCCAAAATCAGTTATGTTCCTTATCTTTTTAATAAGAAACCGAGCTTTTATTAAGAAAAA
Source organism: Cucurbita moschata (assembly GCF_002738365.1). Taxonomy (NCBI): domain Eukaryota; kingdom Viridiplantae; phylum Streptophyta; class Magnoliopsida; order Cucurbitales; family Cucurbitaceae; genus Cucurbita; species Cucurbita moschata. The sequence goes on from NW_019268529.1 coordinate 2,964,162, forward strand.
ATGAAAGAATACAAGAGCATACAAAAAGAGAGCCCACAAAAGGAGGCAACCTACATGAAAGGCCTCTAATCAAACAAAGTACAATTTCACTCGTCAAATAACTATAGGTCTTACTTTGTCCTATAGTTATACCTCCCTCGTTGCAAATTGGGAAGGTCTTTTGTAAACATCATGGATTATACATCCCTCTTGTAAATTTCACTCATCAATGAAAATGTCTCTTATCAAAAAAAAAAAAAAAAAAAAAAAAAAAAAAAAAAAAAAAAAAAAAAAAAAAAAA
>NW_019268529.1:2964939-2973797 GCF_002738365.1 Cucurbita moschata
AAAAAAAAAAAAAAAAAAAAAAAAAAATCTCTTATAAGGAATGTCCCACCAAGGTAGGAAACTTCCTCACCACCCTATCTAAGGTATTAACTCTACCGTGAATAACATACCAAGCAAAATACTTAACCTTCTTTGAGATTTTCACCTTCCACAATGACGCAAAAACAAAATCCCCAAAGGAGAGGAGGAAGAGGGATTAACCATGCAAAAAAAAAAGGACCTACACGAAAAACCTCCGGTCGGGCTAGGGCTCCAACAACAAGCATCCCTCCTCAAAAACAACAGAATTCCCCCAACAAAGAAAGGAGGTCGACAATGTCCAACGTTTCCCCCATATTGGACAAAGGATGCTGGAAGCCCAACAAAGGCGAGGGAAAATACCTAGGATGTGATAGAAAATCGGCTATCAAATGATTATTCATCATAAATAAATGATAAAGATGAGGAAACACAAAGCAGTGGGATCTATCTCCGAACCACTTATCTTCCGACCCAAAAACTCTCTTCCATCCCCACAGAACAATGAACAAAGCAGAAAAAGGTGTACTCCTCAGCAATGTCTTTCCAGGGGTTTCTATATGTGCCTCAACCTCCATACAAGGTCCACTCAAAAGGAAATCCCTTATATGCTTCTCGAGACCCTCAGTCCCATGCACAAGGACCCTAAAAAGAGAAAAGAAATAAATTGGAATTTCCTTGAGACAAATTGAATTAGAGTTAGTCTAGTACCTTCCAAGAAGGAACTCATATTCGAAGATGAAAGCCTCCTATGAACCTTACCCACAACAAGGTCACAGAACCGGATAGGTCTAGGATTATGCCCAAGTGGGGGACGAAGGTAAGAGGAAGGAAACGAACCAACTTCACATCCAACCAAGGCAGCCCACCTACTCATCTTCCACGGCTCACAATTCAAACCCAACCATTGACACTTACCTCTATTAATCTTCAACCATAAATGGGTTCAAAGAAAGCTAAAAACTTATTCAGATTGAAGAACGACTCTTCATTACCTGAGCAAAAAAAGGTAGTATCATCAGCATACTAGAGATGAGAGAGGGGCAACTTATCCTTCCCGACGTTAAAACCATCGATAGCATTATACTCAACCCCTCGCAAAAAGATCCTACTCAAAACATCCACCACGAGAAAATGAAAGGGCAAAAGAGGATTCCTGCTGAAACCCTCTTGAAGCACAAATCCTACCCTTCAGTCTCCCATTCGTAAGGATTGAGTACTTAACCGATCTAACACAACTCCAAATCCAAGATTTCTATTTATACCTAGAAACCTTCTTGGCTATGACTTCATACAAGAAATTCTAACCTATATGCCTCTTCAAAGTCAATCTTGAAGATGACCCCTTCCTAATTGTGAAATCTGTAGTTAATAATCTCATTCGCAATAAGGGCCAGACCTAAAATTTGTGTACCAGCAATAAAAGCATCCTGAGAATATGCTATTGCCAAAGGAAGCACCCTTCTCAATCTGTTGGCCAACACCTTGGCGATACACTTCTCAATTTTTTATATCCCTAAATTTTGAATGGTAAGTCTATAGTCTCTACTGTATCTAAATGATACTGTGATATGCTTATTCCTATTCAACAAACCTAGGCTGATTTGAAATCAAGAAACAAAAAGCAAGCCACTGAACATAATAAAATGACACTATGTCATACTCTCTTTTACAGACCATGAACTAAGTTAAGTAGAGATCTAATTGAAATTTTTGGAAATCTAAAGATAGAACAGACAGAACTATCAGAGTTCAAGGATTGGATTTCCAAGCCATAACTTAACTTGTATAAAGGAAACCAAATTGTACTAAAAAAAAAATAATCTACAATAAGAGTATATCATTATAATTACCTCTAAACCTTCATCGTAGTAGATTGGACGCTTTGCCCTCTTAAAACCATACTCATTTTCATTTAGAAGAGATCTCCTGATCTGCATTACGTGCATACAAGCAGAAAGGCAATAAATAGAATTTCCAAACTATTAAAACCACTTGACACATTCTGAAATTTGTATGTAACGATGACATATGTGGGGCAAATAAAAAATAAGCCTTCTGCATTTGCATATAAAGATTAGAAGAACTATAGAGTATAAGTGCATTTGTCCCCTCATCCATTTTCTTTTTAACTTCATGAAATCATCTAAACAGATGCATGTTTATGTGAATATTTAAAATATACCCTAGCTGAATCAGAACAACAATGGTGATATGAAATCCAAATGTTCAATGTTAAAATCTTATTTGCCAGAGATGATATGTAAGATATTAGAACAAAACTACAAAACATTGACTTCACCTGCGGTGCGAAAACATAAGCTAATGTTCCAAATACAGCACCCCCAAGAAGAAACCCAGCAACAAAATCCCCACCTCCACTTCTACCACCATCACTGTAACAAAAAAACAAACTTGTAGCTATTAGTCCAACTGTCCTTATGGAAAAAAAATAAAGAAACCATTGGAAATTCATTCCTGGAGTAAATAGAAATGTGCTGCTTTTATAATATTTCAAATGGGTCAGTAAACGCATCTTCATCTAAGTAACCAAATTAAGATTTTAAGAATGGAATTTGTCTGTCCAAAAATCTAGTAGAACTATAGGAAAGAAACAATAATGATTTACAAAGAAGTTTGGTATTGTTAGAATGACAAAGTAAAGTGGACGTGTTAACCATTTTTTCCCCAGAATACCAATCCAAGAGAGATGTCAAAGTCAATATATATAAGCTAACCCATAGGCATTCCAGTTAATCCTGAAATATTGGGAGTGGACTACCATTCTCGTTTCTCTCTTTGTTAACTCGCAATATACATCGAGATATTTCATGAAATTATTTTCTTTATGGCTTGAGGATGTCTTGTTAGGTTCTTAATTTGATGCTATTCTCATCAGTAGAGTTTTGCTATTCATGTGAAACACTAAGAAACTAGTAGCAAGAGCAACCAGGTCAAACAACATCCAAATCTTGAACTTTCAAGTATCCGGAGGGAAGAACTACTACAAGGAGCAAAAAATGAATAAAATGAACCATTATTTCTATGTGTATTAGACAATTGAAAACATAAAGTACATCTATATATGTAGTGGAATATCTCAAATGCAGAGTAGATTCTGGAAATCTCCTTTAACATCTCAAGGTGCCTTGTGTTTTTTCCATATTGCTCCTTCTATCTCTAAATGGAAAGTACAGTTTTCTCCCTAAAACATAATAAAATAGAGCATGTTTGAAAAAAAGGATTTGTAGATGGGGATAAAAAAGAAAATCTTTCCAATTTACTTCTCTTTTTCAACCATCTAATTTGGGCCGCTGGTAAGGGAAAGGAGGAAGGAGTTTATATTTTCAACTGCAACATAATTTCTTTTCTTTCTTTATTTCTTTATTTATTTATTTATTTTTAGTAAGAACTGCAACATAATTTCTTTATAAGCAAATGGGTGGTCTTGTGCTGGAGTATCTATGGAAAAGAAAGGTGGCTCTTGCCTCAGAAATAAATGAGGCATGCTTCACTAGAGATGGATCCCTCAAGGTACGCAGTAGAGTTCAATTTGAAAACTGTATTCTCATTAGAACTATGGATAGGTATGACTTATAACAAACTACCATGCATGCATTAGAGTAAAAATCCTCAAGCAATGAATCCACCCACAAAAATCTCTGCTATAAAACTTATTTAGATTTTTTTGATAATTCAGTATACTACTTTCTCTTTCACTTAAGTTTTCAGAATCTTCCTTCCTTTCCTATATTATATATTCCCTGCCCGCTCAATCCTATACTCACCCAGCACCCCCTTTCCTGATAAGGATACATGATTAGTATTGCAACTGTATAATACTATTCTTTTGCTAGCTTAAATTTTTAGTAAATAAAATCGCTCCAAAAAGTCAGCTATATCTTAACCAAGTTCAGAATCATGTAACAATAGAAGTACAACATTATAAGAACAAATCCTTTCATATCTACCTCAGTTATAATTCATGATAAAATATATCCGACGTGAGACTTCAATAAGAGAAAAGCATTTAAACAAAATGATGTTAATAATTTCGTTCATTGCATAAAGCAACATAACGTACTTGTACTCAGCACGTACTGATAACTTGTGGTTGGTTTTGAAGCACTTCTGAACTGAGAGTTTTGGTGCATGCCCAAAGGAAATGGACTTAGAGGAGAGATCTGAGGCCTTGATCAATCCCCCTAACCACAGAAGGAAAAAACGATAAAAAGAACTAAGCCCAAATACAACTGATTACTCTGTGAACAGAAACGAGCTAAGCAAAGAGCTAAAATTTGAAACGATCGAATTTCATAAACCAATCGAGATAACCACCTCCAATTTTCGTCCAGAAATTCACACAACAAATCCGAAAAGACCATAATTTTCTCGAGCGATAAAAAACCAACAATCAAACATTCAACAAACCACCTCGAAACTACGAAACGTCTACACAGCAACCGTTATCGAACTCAACGTTTTAATTTAAATGCAAAAGCCATCACCGGGGGGCATGCGTAACAAAGTTTCCAAAGAGATTGAATACGAAATATTTTGCTTCATAAAAACCATCCGTTTCCAGAGCTTTTCAATGCAACCTAACAGGCGATAATTACTAGGAAAAAAATTTCGATCTACTCAATCACTCAACACAAACACACAATCATGTGAATATGCATGCGGAAACAAATCACCGAACTACTATGACAAAGAGAGAAGAAAAAATTTACCAGACAGGGACAGCGAGGGAGAAAAGCAGGCAGCCATGTGGTTGGAAGAAGGGTAGAGATCTAGAGAGAGAGGAAGAAGAAGGAACAGGAGAGAGTGTTGGAGATAATCGCCTCATTGTTCGCCTCAATTACCATTTATATAATATTTGACTTTTCCTTCCAATTTTTTCTGAGTTAAATTGTCGATGAATTTTATGTAAATATTATGCAATTTCTAGAAAAAAAAAACATAAAATTATTTACATTAATAAATAAATAATTTATATTTTTTAAATGCCTGATGCCAATGTTAAACCTAATAGACGTGTGAAAATATCAATGAAAATTTAATATTATAGTGATTTTCTTTCAATACAGAATTTAAAATTTAAAATTGGCGTTTCTATTATAACATAAAAGAATAAAAACAAATTTTAAAAAATGTTTATATATTAATTACAATACTTGTTTTATTTTTTAAAAAAATATTTTTCGATATTTTTATAAAAATTTCTACAAAATTGAGAAATTTTCATTTTTATTGACAACAATTTTATTTTATTAATTAACGATTTGAAAAGATTATAATCCAAAAGGTATTCATATTATAAATAAATCTGATTAGAACTGCTCGCTTGTGATTTTAGTTTTTGAAAGGAGGAGCCCAAGCTGCAACAAGGGCTCGGTGTCATTATGTTAATAAAAAACGGCTCGGGGGATGTTAACAAACTGGTCTACTACCGAAACGAGACTTCATAAGTTTAAGGAAACTTTGTCGTTTCTAAATTTTTCTTCAACTTTGAAGAATGTTTTGCACAACTTTCTTATTAATAAACTTTACAAACCGTAAAAGTCTTACTAATAGGCTTTAATAACATCTAACTTAACGATTTGAAGTGTTTCTTCGAACCTTACTAGACCATGTACGATTCTTTAAAAAGGTAAACACTCTTGCATAAATAGAATGGTTGTCCTCAAACTCAAATATGAATGAAGCTTATGATTCAAATATAAGCTTCTAAATCATGGGAATAGAGAGATTACGGTCGGTGATCTAGACGATCTACCCTTACCATGAATTGTATTAAATTTGAAGCTTTACGAACCCATCGGGATATTTTCCCAGTAAACTTGAGAAGATTGGTCCTTAATATGATCAAAGCATATGAAGGAAAGCTTAGAACATGTCAAATCTAGTAGAGAAAGATGGAGACCTTATTAAAGGATGATCCTAATGCAGCAAAGAGGCAGAGTAGTGTTAAGGTGAATACATGGGTCTCTAACACCCGCGACTGTTAACAAGCAAATATTATTTCTGTTTCCATTCTACTTATATATACAAACGGCCGCAATTCTGATCTTAAACTCAAAAAGTGCTCAAATATGATGTGAATAACTAACAGCATAACCCAGAAACAGAACAAGGTGAAATAATTACTGGTATATACTTTTGAGGAGAGGAATATGAACAGATGGGAAAGCGGGTTCTTGCATAAGAGAGCCCTTGAAAGATCAACTAACCTGGTATACATTTTGTGGATCGAATCCAAATTCGACAACACAAACACGAGCGTAACTACAACATCATGCCTATTTCTCTGACAAACCCCCGAAGAGAATCAGTGAAGTGTTCACATGCCGCCGATCGGGGAGAAGCTGTTCTGATTTCGAAACGGTTTTTGTCGATTGTTGCTTCTCTGGGAATGGGAATGACAAAGACAATGTTAGGGATGCAGAGTCGTCTTCTTCCTCATCACCATCAATCATCTTTTCTGAGGACTCGCAGTGGTTATGTTTCTCATCCACTAAATCCATAAAGAAAGGGATCATACTCTTCTTTTGTAGTTTAGTTTCTGCCCCCAATGCAAGCTCAAGGTTCGGCACTGCATCCTGATATCGGTCCTCGGACTTGGATGGAAGATCTAGGTGGTGATCCTCTATTTGATGTGATTCCACAGGAAAGAAGTGCTTTTCAGCAGTTTCAAAATCTTCCGGAATAACATTCATATCACAAACTTTATCAACTCCCTTTTTCTGAAATAGAAACATGGGACCAATATCATTCCGTGGTGAGACGTATGCATCCGTTTGTGAAATTATACCACCTGAACTACAACTATTGTCATACGAGTTACCAAAGCCCGTCTTCGTCTTTTTGCTTACATGCTCTTCATCCAGAATTATACAATCCACCTCATCCCAAGAAGTACATTGACTAGCACCACTAGAAACTGGAGCTCTCGACTCAAATATTTCGATATGTTGGCGTTTTCTGTGATGGGAGTCTAGACAATGGATTCCTTCGGTATTTAAATCTCTTTTCAAAAGACCTTCGGAGTCTGAATTCCCTTCTACTGTCTGGAGTGTAACTTTCTCTCCTTCACAAACCAATCTATCTAAGATTTTCTCTCCAGTGCTAGTCTTTTTCACGTCATCAATGGTCTTGATTAATGTTGGCATATCTTCCGCTGCACCGAAGTCCAGCTTCACGTTCTTAGTATCATTAACTCCTACAATTTCTTTAACTTGAATGGATGGTTCAAATTGCTCGCCTTGTATGCTCTCTGAACGACCAGATTCCTTCTGCATAGTAGAACATCAGTGCATCTATTAATCAAAAGGGAAAAGGCGTGTTAAGAATCCAAAAGGAACAACTACACCAATTGAAAAAAGGAATGGGAAATAGAGATGTATACCACAACAACAACAACAACAAAAACGGAATGATAAAGAAATAAAAAGGAATAGTGATACCAGGAATAGGCTGGAGGAAAGAAAAGGGAACGAAAAAAAATAATCCAGTATTCAGTTATATTTTCTACAATCAGAAAAGAGATTCCAATTCACAACAAGTTGTAGCCAGATATCCAATGGACAACAATAAAACACATTCTAATCCACATTGTATTCATCTCCGAAATAAGCCCACCTAATCATCAATCAATTCACCCATATAACTGATGGGCAAACTTAGGATCACATTAGATTTTCAGTTCATCCAAGCACCTCCAAAACTTCTGCTAGAAAGCCTTCACAGTTTGCTGGTTCTGGCAGGCTAAACCAAGGTCTAGTCAAAAGAAACAAAACAACAACATAGAAAATAGCGATCTAATCTGTTAGGAGGAACTAGGATTATAAAGTGAAGAACGGGTGAAACATAAGGTAATTTATAAATACTAACAAGAAGGAACTAGAATACTTGACACATGAGCAAAAGACAAACATCATCCCACGTTAATCATTATACAACAAAAGACTCATAAAAGTTTAGAGAAGGCAAGTTCCAAAAATTTTAATCTCGACTCAGTTCCATGAAATAGTTCAAAATAATGTCTACTGTTAGTTTCCATCACCACAAGTAACAAAATGGAAATGGCACATAATATCAATTATATCAACATTATAAAAATAAAGATTCTGCAAAAACAAAACAAAAATTACTAAAAGAGAGAACTTTCATATATTCTTGTTGCTTTTGTGAAAAAAATCATTAATTAAACCCAAAATTATTAATTTACAAACTAAAAAAAAATTAGACACACAGGGGGAAAAAAAAAAATTAATAGATAAACAAAAGTGGGGAGTTTTCCAATCAGTCACCTTCCTACTCGAAATTTAAAGATAAAATGGAAATTTTGTCCATTTCATTTTGGGACGGGGGGAATTCAGTATCCTAATTTTAGCCTGTACTTGTAGGATTGGTGAAATGGTGCGGGGAAAATGAAAGGCTTTGGCTTCAAATTATTGAAAACATTCAAACTTGTGAAGGAGAATATTAGATGTTAAAGCAAAGCAGTTGAGAATCTAGGGGATAAAAGGGTGGTAAAGCAGCACCGTGGACCTGGATATTAAAGAGAAACTTGTAAGATTTGACAAAAAAGGAAAGTAATCTAATGATGCAGTTGGAGAAAGACAATATAATCAAAGCTTTCACAAGCAGTATATACTGGGTTCAAGGAAGCAGAATTGTTCACTCGTACTTCAGTGCAGGCACTTGGGAACTCTAAAGTTCCAGATCCAGATGGATGTTTGGGTGATTGCCTCAGAAAATTCTACAACATGTTTAAATATGCTTTCTTAGAGATGTTCCAGGACTTTTTTCTTTTTTTTTTGGGGGGGGGGGGGGGG
>NW_019268529.1:2974705-2985611 GCF_002738365.1 Cucurbita moschata
GGGGGGGGGGGGGGATGTGATAGCTCAACTCTTGTATTAAAGAAAACTTCATTTTCTAAATCCCAATGAAAGACCAGTCGGAAAATCTCATCCTATCAGTTTGATAACAAGTAAGCATAACATGCTTCCAATTTGCAAAGACAATGAAATCGTGCTTTCTGTAGTATTTCTGATTTCTAAATGACCTTTTGTCAAGGGGAACTAGATTTTACATCCAATCTCAAGTTCTGATAAGGCAATAGAAGATTTTATAAGAATTGAGGGTGATTCCATAGAGATGATTTGGGAAAAGACGTAATATGGTCAATTGGGAGTTTTCTGTTGGCAGTGATGAAAAGGTATGGATTCATGAGTAGATGGCTTTAAATGGATTAAGAGGATAGACAATGAATACCAGATTCTCGGGTTTCATCAACGAGAAGCCTAGAGGGTGATTTGAGCATCTAGGGTCTTGAGGAAGGAAAGAAGAGCCTTTGTCATCCTTTGTCACCCTTTATCACCCTTCCTTTTTGTGTTAGCAGGGGCCGTGTCAAATGATCAATTGGGCAATTGAGAAACGTAACCTCAAGAGGTTCAAGGTGAAGAAAAAGCTCATTTTATCTCATCTTCAATTTGCCATCAATGTATCCTTGATCCTTTTGACAGAGTCAAAAAGTTGGTTGAAGAAAGGGAGTGTGCAGCTTGCGAAATTCCTTCATCCTACATATTTAGGTGTACCTCATGAGAGAAAACCTAGAAGGAAGTAGAGGGAAGGATGCTAAGAAGATGGGAGTTATGGAAAAGGTTATGCTTGTCCAAACCAATTTTGAACCATGCCAGAATTTCCAGCCTAGCAGCCTAGATGATGCCGATTTTCCTACACCAAGAGAGATTGCTCAAAACAGGAAGAGGAAGATGCGATCCTTTGTATGGGAAGGAAACGCCATTGAGCCATTTAGTGAACTGGGAAACAACTTTGTTGCAAGTTGAAATTGGTGGTTTAGGTGAAAGGAACATAAAAAAGACGAAAGATGAAAGATGCGTAGCTCACAAGATGGATTAGGAAGTTCTAAAGAGAAGAAAAGTGGTACCAAATCATTAAATAGAGAAACCAACGTATTGGTTTCTTAACAAAATGAAAATCTGGTTGTCAGAAAACTCCTTGGAGGAACCTGATTAATTTTGGGAGGTTTCTGTTTGTTTACTTTGGACTTTTGTAATTAATATTAAATTTGCTTTAATAAAGTAATAATCGAATTCAATTGAAATAATAGAAATGCCTAACTGGTAAGCCATAATAACATATACAATTAATAGATATTTTTTTGTAACAACGGCATAATTAATATTATAAGACAGACTAAAAATAATATCCTAATCAACTAACTATTACCGTGGCAACCAAGCATTAGCTCTACAAGTAGTGTGTGTGTGTGTGTATATATATAATATATATTTAAAATAATCTATATGTTACTGTAGGTGACACATTAACGAAATGGACTACTTTAAGCTACTTCTACAAACTCGAGGTTAAATGTCCATTTTTTCAACCTATTGATGTCCAAATAGATGCAATACAGAAAAACTCCATGACTAAAAGTGTAATAAAAAGTAAGTTGGTAGTCATGCATTTAAGAAGAACATCCAATTGACAAATTCAACAGCCTACGTGTGTGTATGCAAGCATTGGTAATGATTGTAGATTAAAAATACCATCAAGAACATAGTTAAACAGAAAAAAGGAAGGGAGACAAGGGTAATGACGACCATAGCAGGTGTGTGGCATCATTGCATGATGCCACACATATTGTTGACTGCTATGCTAAGTTTGTGTGTGCATGACTAGCCATATACTTGAGAGAGAGAAACATTTCACTTGCACAAAGCTATATGAAAAAATATCCAAAAAGAAACATTACCATGGGGGCAGAGCTAGCGGATCCTTGACAAAATTCCATACTAGTAGATAACAATGGCGATGCTTTTGGTACGACGAACTGATCGACCTGATGGCCTGAATTGTCTAGGGAATTTAATTGTGCCTGGTGAACAGAAGTTTCACATTTGTGACCATCAGCGCGAGTTGCGCCAGAAGTTTGGCAGGCCAAACTGGATGCTTTGCCTGATTTGGGACTATTACAAGCAAATATTTCTTCATCTACATACTTGGCCAAACAAACATCATCAGTCTTTGTTGCTGTCGTATCAGGGAAGTTCTTGTCTAAAGGCACGGCTTCTGTACTATGGATATTTGAAGTCTTCAATGCATCTGAACAATTTACTTTCTTCCCCCTAAACACACCCCATAGGAAAAACAGCATATTCCAATCTGCAGGAAGAGGGGGCATAAGGAGAGAGAGATTGAAACATATTATCAATATACAAGCTCATACAAAGAAGTTCAAAAATTACAAACATGCAACGAAAACGATAATTTCTAAACAACCAAGTAGAAGTATACACATAGATAACTACCAAAACATGAAGTGTGCATCTAAGACAATACTAGGAAAATAAAGAAACCAGTAAAATACAACTCCATCCTTTCATTGTTTTAAACATTCCAAATAGAATTATAAACCATGGACCATATAGATCAAATCGAGTTAAGCTGGTTTGTATACACGGTGAGCTTTCTAGAGATAATAATGTTAAGCTATATTATATAATGATCATCTTCATTTTATATTACAATTGACGTTACCTTTTTCTAAACGTTTTCAAATTAAGGATCAGTTCAACTCCACTAAAACTTGTTTTGTTACTTCACTCTATTAAGGATTTTGCCCATCTAACAATTGCTCAAATGTGGAATGGCAAGAAAAGAGATTGACCTATAAGTAACCTAGGAGTGATGCTAGGTGGAATTTCAAAAACTCAGCTTTGCCTCACCTTCCAAGATATTGTACTTGACTAGCAGTAAAAGGTTCCATCACCTCAAGGAGAGGCTCGCTAATTCGGTGTAAGAAACCCTTTCAGACCCACTTACTTGCTCTCTGCTTTTCCAATTTCAAATGCTAGAGAAAAAGAATAGATAGATATTTCTAGGGTTTCTCCTCTTCTCTCAGCCTCCTTACTTCATCTACTCTTCATCAAGGTGCTTTCTATGTGCATTGCTGTTTGCTGCATTTTCACCAGAGTCATAACTGCACTGTGCTAAGTGAATACTTCTTTCAGAGAACTCCATTAGGACTTTCCTTCGGCAATTCTTCTCTCCATTTCCCACCTGACCATATTCCTATGGCTTTCAATCTCTGACTTCAGATCTCCTACTCCCTGTTATCTTAAATCCAAACGACTTGCTTCTCTGCCATTGTGTTAGTGCAGTTTCAGCTAATCAAAATTTATCCATATGTATATTGTCCGTGTTCCACTATAAGGCAGGTTACATTGTATACATTTTTGGTAAATAATAGACACATTCTCACACATTTTCAATAATAGAGAGATTTTTTTTTCTTTTCTGCCACATCAGCATCATAATTAGTATAGGATTTAGAAATTTAGAAACCAAAAGGAAACTAAACTCAAAATTCCAGAACCAAAAGGGTTATTTTTCCCAAGAATTCTTGAATATTTACGCAATAGAACCATAGTGGCTTGACCTACTGATGATTGAAGCAAGTTAAGAAAGTTCTTTTTGCTATATTTTATAGAAAAAATAAAAATTGATGCTGCAGTCTGCACTACGGCTTCTTGGTGCAAATACTCTTCCATATTTCATCATTAAATTTATAACTTATCCTCTTCATTATCTAGTTGGGGAACTTTTTTATACCTCGCTTGGATTGGGGTCCTTCCCCTCTGGTTCATAATATCAATGAAATTGTCTCTTTTCAAGGCAAAAGAAAAAGAGAAGTTTATGGAAGAGAAATTGTTCAAACTTCAGGGTGACCACTGACCACCTAGGATGTTAATGACAAGTTATTCCTAAATGTGATACAATCAAATAGATTGATCCATGAAGTTAGTCAGGTTGTGTGCGGTTTAAATACTCGTGATAAAATATATATATATATAGATATAGATATAGATATAGACATAGATATAGATACTGTGCAACATTTTTCTTAATACAAAATAAAACTTGTATTAAAATGAATGAAAGAGCAAGGAAGACATGCAAAAACAAAGGCAAAAAAATGAATAAAAGAGCCTCGAGAACCAAATATACAATCATTATAAAAATTCTAAAGGGTTACAAGCCTCTAGTTAATTTAAGGATTAAGAATTCTTGTTTTGAGGGAGCAGGGAAGGGTTTAGGGTTTATCACCAAAAAAGTGCCCGAGGACTTCAGTAACAACAACCAAATAATCTGGGAAAAGCTCCTCCAGACATCTCAATGAAAGAGAACTCGAAAGAATGAGATGCAAACTCTTCTAGACCTGCTTTCACATACATGATACACCACTATGGTCCAATAATTACAGAGAGAAGACCTCTCGATGAAGTTGATGATGTCAATACTAGCATAGTAACAAGCTAAAAGAAATATCTACCCTATTCTTTCGGATTTTGAACTTCAAAGCCTGACAAGCAAAGAGGTAAAAAAGTGAGAAAGGGAAGCTCGAAAGTGGCAGAAAAACAATTACATGAGAAAGTTCCTAAGGACTCAGAGACAAACATCTATTCTTATGTCCATAAAAGGGCAAAGTCCATGATAAGAAAGAGAAGGAAGAGAATATTAATAATCTCCCTTGGATCAAGATTCTTGCATCCTGGAAGTTATGAAATCTCCCCAAAGTAAAGCACAAAGGCAATACTGACAAATTTAACCAAAGAAAGATTATAAAGTTGAAGGACAAAAGAAGAAGAATAAGAACATGATCAATCCAATGGTCTCCTTTGGTGAGCTCGCTTTTTGTTTACCTTTGTACATTCTTTTATTGAAAAAGCTCATTGAGAAAGCTCGGTTTCTTATAAAAAAATATATATATAAAAAAAAAAACAAAGGTAAAATGTCCTAACCAATCTTCCAATCCAAATCGTCTCGTCAAATTAATGTCCTGTTCATTAGAGTTGAGTTTTACTTGCCCATATTCACTTAAAATGATTCAAATGGAAAATGCCCTAGCCACTCTGGTGCAGGGGAAGGTGGGGATTTAATTGATCAATGCAATAGAGGCTTTGGCTTGGGAAATATGGATAGAGAGAACTATCAAACCTGAAATGAAACAGAATGTGATTGGGAGGAAGTCTCCGATTTGCTCAAGATACCATATTCTTCTTAGGTTACCATATTCTATCCTTTAGTGTCTTTTTCTGTTCTCCAATCTTAAAAAAGCTGGTTTAGGTATCAAACTTACACATCACTACATCAACTCCTATTTTTCCCAAATTATAAAATACAAAAACAGACCTACACCTTAAAGTTCTCACTCTGTATAAATCTGGGCATTGAACAAGAAGGCTCCATAGGAGGAAGAATGCACACCATGAGATGTTAAAGATAAACAAAATGTCACCCACAAGCAATTGAAGAAAACATAATACACAAAATAATAAACCAAACATTCCCTCTCTATAATTTATACACATCTATGAGGATTCATATAATAAGTAGAAAACCTCTTCCAGATATCTTCAAACATCATGTAAGAAGGACAACTTGGGGACAATCTGACACACAATTTCAAATACCAATTTGATAAGTAGCCACTTATTTTGAAATGATAAAGAACTCAATGAATTCTTACGTTGTGAATTTTCAGGGAGCTGATTTGAAGGGAATATCAAGAGCTCGACACCATCAAGGTTTCCTTTGAGTGCTAAATCATTCTTGATCATATGATCCAGTACATTTCTGTAATTTCTCTCATAACTAGAATCACAAAAAATACGGTCAAAAGAAAGATCAGAGACTTGCATGAAAGCCAAAGGAAAGATTATGAATGGAAAATGTTGAAAGTGACACCTGTGAATATCGCTTGCAAAAAAGTACAGAGCAATATTATCTTCTTTAACACCACAGTCATGAAATTGGGAGGGCCATGTGCTCAAGCGAGGTACTTCTTTCAAAGAAATATTGTGGGGAAGTCTGTTTGCCACTTCAATAACTTTTGGTGATGCACAAGTTGACAGATGAGCCTGAATTCCATCACAAAAATCTGGAAGTTTCCCACCCCTATGCAACTCAAAACCACCCCTTCAAGAAAGCAACAAAAGGCATTTTCAATGATTCGCAGTAGATGATAAAAACTATAGTAGTATGCTTTTAAAGAAAGAGACTGAAACAAATCAACCAAAATCAATGAGGAAACTCAAATGAGAATCTTACTGCCATATATATTCATACTCCGGTATCACTGACATCTTCAGCAAAAGTGAGGTTGTTGAACCACGACCCAACAACTCTTTCATCCTAACCTTTTCCCCAGGAATGGTAGTTGAAACTGTATCCTCCAATTTTGAAGGAACAGGAGCCTCAAGATTGAGCACGACAGGTGGCTTAGAAATACTTGCAGCTGGTTGCCTATGAAAGCTAGTAGCAGAACTAGTGACAGTTGCCTTCCCCTCGTATGCTCTTTCAGCAGAAATCTCGTTTTTTAACTTGTTTGAAAATGGAAATTGATCCTGATGCACTATATCACTATTTGAAACCGTGCTTGATGAGGAAACTTCATCAGATTGGTCACTAAATTTTCTCCTTTTATATATTTCAGGTCTTCTAAGCAATGCTGCTTGAATTGCGGCCTTCAACTTGTTCTCCTCACACGTTTCCTCTCTAGAGCTACTTGTATTATTATCAGCAACATAAGGACTACCACTGATACAAGAATCTGTAGCATGTTCAGTTCCTTTACATTTTTGACACTGACCACTTTTTGGACTAGTAGCAACAGTAGGCTTCGATAAATTTGCAGAACTCTCCCTATTCTTCTCATCTTGTCCTATCATTTCTCTTGACCTTCCATTATCACTATAAGACGGCCTCTCAACAGTTAAGGAACTGGATAATGGCTCCTCCTTGGGGCTAACATGATTTATCTTTTGATCAACAGAAGAACTGCAAATTCCATTAGTGGATAGGGCCCTAACTGTAAAAACAAATGAAAATATTAACTAACGCCATTAGCGAAAAACATGCCTGTAAAACTTACAAAACTAGAAATTAGTGAGTAAGAGCATCAGGCCCAAAGAAGCAAATATGATATTAATTCTATCCAGCCATCACAAACATCATACCTGGACTGAGTGGATTATCTACACCCTTATGAACTAGACTGCTTCTCAATTTGGAAGGAGTACTTGAGACTCCATCAGATTGCATAACTTTTTGATCTCGATTGTTGCTTACAGATGACAAATTGGTTTCATCACGCAATGAGAGCTTTTGATCAACCTTAGATGTTGAAACAGAACTTGTTGTAACTGAACTAATCCAGGAACGATCTACTTTTGGTGGATTTTTCCTTTCTAATATACTCCTGTCCTTCACCTGTTTTATACCTTTAGGATCCTGGCCATGAGGAAACTTAGACGGTAACATTTTAACTTTTGATTCACCCATGACTACACGTCCAGAATTTGGAGTTTTAAATGATTGAGATTTTCCTAAAGCTCTGGCAGGCCCCTCCTTGACTTCAAGGAAGGTATGTTCTCTAGCACCCCTTGGCTTTTGGGGTATAAACTCATCAACAAGTTTGACCTTCGGTTTGGAATTTAAGGTGTTGAATGAATTAGACTTTAAAAGAGAACCTGTATGTTGAAACCAATAGGCAAATGCATAAACAATAAACAATCTGCACAAACAGGAGGTAAAATGTTGAAACTAAAAAACGGCCATATACGGTTGCTTATTTACCCTTGAGTGTCTGAAGTCTTGAACCAACAGATGGTGAGCGAGCCATTTCTGAAAGATCACTACTACATTGATCACCCAAACTCTTTGGTTGAGAAAAAGTCAGTTTCCCTTTATCTAAGCTTTTTGATGAAAAATCACGGGATAATCCAATACTCCTGCCAGGGCTGGATGCTTTTGTTGAACCTTTGTTAGTTTCAAGGACCTGTCTTTTTGCAGCTACAGATACATCAACATTTTCTACGTTCTTCTTGCCAAAGTTTCTCATACTTGAGCTATCTCTGCTTACTCTTTTTCCCTCAGCATCTAAGCATTCAGTGTGGCAATAAAATAAAAGTTGTTAACGAAAATGTCCTTAAAATTGACATCTAATTTTCAGCATTTCTCTTACCAGAAACTTGGGTACTTGGACTGATGACGTTTGTCCTTCTCCCTTCATCTTTTCTTTTATAGGAAAGGTTGCCATTCCCTTCAACATCTGAAAATTAATTGCACTATGAGATCATAATATGCTCCAAAAACATGGGCAAATTCTATGTTCCCTTTTCTTCTTAGTTATTACAGCTCCATAAACATAAATTACAAGGTCACCTTGCTTCTGGATTTCCTTTTCTTCCGCAGACTTGCATTCTTCACACAGCCAGTCACCTTCAGGAACTTTATCAAGCCTTTCTCGCATGCAATAGCTGATACAAAGGAGTTGTTAGTACACTTCATCTTTGGTTTTACAAGAGTAAAAGCAATTAATGATACAAAAGTATGCCAAAGTATAATTGAAATGAAAGGGCCACATCCTTACGTGTGTTCTGCACCATCAGTGCACCTACTACATATAGCAAGCAAATCCTCACGACCAGCATCACCACAAATATCACAAACTTTGACCTGATTACCAATGGAAGTAAGAGAACAGCCAGAGTTCAAAATCAAACTAAAACACTTGAGGTAAAGCAAATAAAAGAATTTATGCAGTAAAACTTCTCAATAATACACAAAGTAACGGTAAGAAACACCGTGAGAGAGAGAATTACAACAGCACCTGCACAAGCAGCCTTTCCCTATACAAATCTATCCTAATATGTTACGGGCTTGGTCACATGATGACATCGACTAAGTTACTAAGCCGATCCAATGTTTACTTATATGGGGTCACCAATTACCTTCGAGGCAAGAACCAGAGAAAAAGAAAACCAAAAGGAGAGGTAATTCAGACAGAAACTACAAAACACAATCAATCAGGAACAATGTAGTATCAATTTTCTCCATGTATATTTCGACTCAGAAGACTTGAACCAGAATCCAATCATATCTCGACTTTAAATCATAATCCTAGGGACCAATACTACATGAAAAACATTTGTTACCAACTGACCCATGCATTGTGAAATGAACCAACCAACAAAAGGCTAGAATAGATGAAAGATAAAAGGAAAAGAATTGTAGAGTTGCAAGTTCCATAGAGGAAATAAAAGGGGCTGCTTGACAATAAAGAATTTAATCCAACTCACATCATGCTCTACAATATCCGATTCATCACTCTCTGATCCAGATGCAGACTGCAAATAGGGCTCCTTCACATCAGATTTCCCAGACAAGTCCTTGAAATTTTCATCTTGCTCATCTTCATACTGATTTTTCACGTCTCCATCAGGAGGCTCACTTCTATCATCATGAATCTCTTTTTCTGACTTCAGTAAAATTTGTGAAGGAACCTTGGAATCATCACAAACCTTGTTGCATGTGTTGGTAACAGATTTTTCCCCATGAGGTGGAACACTAACGGCTTCTCTAGTCAAGGAGTCATTATGCACCATAGATGATTCTAATGGTTCTTCCTTCACACAAGTGGATGGATTCTGTTCAAAACCCATTTCAGATAATGGTTTACCACTTGGAGAAAGAGAGTGTAGAGCACGTTCGTCCGTAGACCTGTTGTGAACCTCTTTAGAAGCAGGAATCTCTGAAAAAGCTAATTTGGAGGAAAATACTACCTTGTCTGATCCTTCTCGACATAAACTACCCACTGAAGCAGAACCATGTGATAATTTTTTATTGTCCATAATCTTCTGGTGAGAAACCACTGCCATATTTGCATTACTAGATCCACTAATGCATGAAGTGTTGTCATCATGGCCCTCTGCACCGGTACTCTCATGCTTCTCCAAAACGGTTTGAACGGATGACTCAGAAGCAATATGTCCCTCTGCCACTATTCCACTATATAACTGTTTACGCATGTCAATGTCTATTGAAGTGTCATCCCAATTAGATGACCTTATAGTTGCCGTACTATCAGCATTTTCAGAAAAGGAATCGTGACCAGAGTTAACACTAAGTAGAGAGCTTGCACATGCTCTACTCTTCACGGAGGATATAGCATCAGCACCGTTAGCAGAATACTGACTTGTAGAGTTAACATGACTGGTTTCATCAGAAAATTCTTCAGTCTTTGAAACTGTGTGTGCTCGTTGAAGATGCATACAAGATGAACAAGGTGCAGAGCACACATTACAAGTTCCAGACTCGCCTCTCATATGAACTGGCTGATTCATGAAGCAGTTGGTAAAGTTTTTACTTGACTGAGGTGATACCTAAAAAGATGAAGTAAGATTAGCTATATAGAACACACTCGTTTCCTTTCTTTTTTAGCAACTGTCGAACTAAACAAATATACAGCCAATCACCCTACCACATTGCTAGAATGGGAAATGAAAATCAATATAACAAATCACCAAAATCCAGTATACCAAGGAATTAAATACCCAAAATGTGAACTTAGTGGCTAAGCTATAACATCGACTTTCTATAAACAGTTGATATTCAATACCATTGGAATGTTCTACATTTTCCACGATAAAAATAAAACTTAAAAGGGTACTATGCCATTAGAGATTAAGATATGCACTGGCAAAAGAAATTTATATTAATTAAGAACCATATAATGCAAATTACCCGGTTATCTCACCATATGTCTCTGAATTTCATTGTCAGCCTTCTCAATAGACCCTCGTGTGCGACAACTTTGTCTTAGATCTGGTGTAATTTAAGAAGCAAGCAGAAACGACATTAATAACCATCCTCCTACATTCAGAAGAAACCAAAAAAAAAAAAAAAAAAAAAAAA
>NW_019268529.1:2985901-3006578 GCF_002738365.1 Cucurbita moschata
AAAAAAAAAAAAAAAAAAAAAACCACCGCACAAAGAAACTGGAATCGACACTATTGCAGGGATACCAGTGAAAGCAAGCAATAACCTCTCTTAAAAGCGGCAGCAAAAAGAATTATACAACAATAACTGCAAAATATCCAGCAGACACAGAGACGTACAAACCCAGAAAAAGAAAACGAGAAACATTCAGTTGGCCAAAAAGAACCCTAATTCTTAAAGCACACACACAAAAAAGCCAATCCCATAGCACCCAGACAGACTATTATCGCAGAAATTGAAGAAAGCAAGCAACCAATCCATTCCAAACCCAAAAAAGACCAAACAAAAATCCAATGAAACTCCCAAAAAGAACAAGAATCAAAACAACCCAAATCAAAAACCAAAAAGAGAACCCAAAATTGAAAACGATTGCATGCCTCCGACTCAAAAACCGGCTCCACATCATCGTATAGCACGTCGAAAGCCCGTTCCTTCCTCTTGGCCGCCATGACCAACACGATCGGTAGCAACTGATGATAAGAATCCTAATCACCAAACACAGCCAAACAACCCAGTGTCCTCCTCGAGTGGTAATCGAAGAAATTGTAGAGTAGATTTATGTAAAATTATACAGAATATAAATGGTAATCGTACAATTACACACAGATAAACAAACACCTCCAGACGAGAAAGAGCAGGTTGAGGATCTGGTAACTAATAGTAAAACCAAAGAAGATTAAAATGAAATGTAATTATCTCACTAATTTTCCTCCTCTCATTCAGCTATAAAATTCGTGAAAATCCAATCGAACTGTTCCCCCTTTCTTTCTTTCTTTCTCTCTCTATCTTCTTTCCCGAATTTTCTCTCCTACATTTTCCCGAGAAAATGAGTAAATGGGAAACGCATTCAATTTTTATTTAAAGGCCATTATATATTCTTCGCATTTATTAATAAATCAATGTTATTTATTCAATTTTTTATTTTCACTAAAAATAAAATATTTATTTATTTATTTTTAAATATTAACTTAAAATTTATAATTCCATATCAAAAATATATTTTAAAAAATTATTAGACAATAAATAATAAATATAAAGCAATTTTTTCTAAAAGAAATTAATAATAAATTGAGATTATTCAATTAAATGAAACTAATTTAATTTTCTATCACTTTAGAAATCGATTAGTAATTTTTAGAAAATTATTATTGCATTAAAAGAATTAATACTTATTAAATTTATTTGAAAAAAACATTAAGATTAAATTAAATTAATACTAATTTCAAGATAATAAAGCATTTCTAAGTAAATTATAAAAAATAATAATAATAATAATCATTTTAATCATTTTTTTCCTTAGATAAATTATTAATTAGCAAAATATTATTTAAAATGGAGTACACGTGCGAGGAATAAACGCGTGTGAAGTAGGTTGGAAATAATGGCACGTGACAGGCATGTGGATTTCGTTTAAGAGAGCATTGGGCTACCATGAGCCCGTGGGCCCCCGGGTTGGCTCACATTTTTGGACCGTTGATACCGATACTTTTTTTTATTATTTTATTTTTTAATTTAAAGATAAAAACGGAGGTTTTTTTGTGTGCTTTCGATCAATGGGAGAACGACACGTGTTGTTTCGATGGAAGCACATATCTTCCCGTTTTGTGATTGGCACGCTTAAAAGTGACAGCTAAGTAATTGTATTTTTCCCCTTCTTTGGAGGAGAGAGAATCCTATAAGAAATGGAAATTAATGGAAATTGGACTTTGATACTTAATATGGCTAAGTCATAAAGTATGACATTTTTTTTTTTTTTTTTTTGGAAAGAATATATCATATTTTGAATGATCTTTTTTTTTAATTATTATTATTATGTTTTTTTTTTATATTCTAAAGAAATAATTATATAGTTTTTTTTAGAATAAATTGAAAAAAAACAACTTTTTATCTAACGGCCCGGACCCACCGCTAGCAGATATTGTCCTCTAGGTTTTTTCTTTCGGGTTTCCCCTCAAGGCTTTAAAATGGTATCATAGCTTGACACTTGACGATGTGTCAACCTTCTCACTATTCCCTAAAGGGGTAGACAGGAGGCAATGTGCCAATAAGGACGCTGGCCCTAAAGGGGGTGGATTTGGTGGAGTCCCACATCGATAGGAGAAAAAAACGAGTGTCAGCGAGGACGCTGGTCTCCGAAGGGGGGTGGATTGTGATGTCCCACATTGGTTGGGAGGAGAACAAAACACCCTTTATATGGGTGTGGAAACGTTCCCCTAGTAGACGCATTTTAAAGTCTTGAAGGGAAGCCTGAAAGGGAAAGTCCAAAGAAGACAATATCTGGTTTTCAGTTTTTAGGTAACGGCTCAGACCCTCCATTAGCAGATATTGTCTTTTTTGGGTTTTCCCTTTCAAGGTTCTCCTCACGGTTTTAAAATTGTATCAGAGCCTGACACCTGACGATGTAACAACCTTTTTGTTGTTCCCCGAAGGGGGTAGACACAAGACAATGTGTCAGTAAGGATGCTGGACCCGAAAGATAGTGGATTTAGTGGGGTCCCACATCGATTGGAGAAAGGAACGAGTGCCCGCGAGGACGCTGGGTCCCGAAACCTTGAGGGGAAACCTGAAAGGGAAAGCTAAAAGATAACAATATCTCGTTTTCATTAGTTTTTAATAGTCTTTGATCAGTCTAAGATTCTCATTAGTTTTTATTACTACATTATGTTGAGCGATAGTAACATTTTTCTCCATATTAGAATATTTAATAGTAATGGTCGTCGTTGTTTTGTTTTGCTCGATGTTTGTTCCATAGAGGTCCCCTCCTTCAAAGAGTCATTTTAATGTACCTAATTCGTTGAAAGCTATGGTTTTAGACTTTTTATACTTATATAGTTCGTGGAGGTGATCGTGTGCTTATTACTTAATTGACCTTGTTAGAGATTTTTTATAAATTTCTCTTCGTGCGACCTTATGTAAGTAGAGAAGACTTGGCGGCTTAAACTCTTACTTAGAGAGTACTATGTTCGAGTAGGAACCTGGGGTCTTGATATCATATATTATGGTTTAGGAGTATCATCTTTAAGCAATCTTTTTATTGTGTGACGAAAAATTCGAGATAGACTCTATATGAGAGATCACATGAGTAATTGAGGTAAGACTTTATCGGTTGTTTGTATGTTATTCTCAAATGTGATGGAATCTTGAGCTTATCCATTTTTTCGGGTATTGTTTTGATAGTGTTGAGTGGTGTGGTATGATCAGTTGGGTGAGCTTCTTTTATATGATTTGGTATTAAACCATGAGATAGATTGGTTATATCAAATTAGTCGTGATCGTTATCTACGTCGTCATGTATGACTCTAGGGTTTCGACTTTTCTCATGATTGACAAAGAGTGCAATCAAAAAATCTTGTTCACTTGTTGTCATGCACATTAGATTTTATAGGCACCGAGAGTTATGTGTACTGTAATAGTCGGTTAAGGGGGAAAAGATCAGACATTCATTGAAAAGCGTGCATATTCCAACGACTCGTTGGAATTCTTGCATAATATTAACTTCCCACCTCCGTTTCACATGTCATCACTCTCATCAGCTCCTAGTTGATTTCTTCAACTGCGGGTTAGTTGTAGACTGTTCGTTGACTCGTTTTACGAGTATTGGACGATCTCAAAACGATTTCTAACATAATTAAGGATAGAAATATCAACATAGCTAATGTTTTGGGGGTTAATAATATTTAACATTGTTTAAGACTTATTTTACGATAATTTAGTATGTAGACTCCACGAATAGACTATAAGCTCGATTTTCTGAATGAATGAAGATCGTAGGTGAAACTGAATGTACGTTCGGTCAAGGCAAGCTTAAGAGAATCGAGTTGAACCTGAAATAGCAAGTGGACTCACTAATGAAATGTTTGTAGGTTAGTTGGTGTCATGCTTCCATGCATGTAAATCTCGTGACATAATGATATGACCATGTGTATGACTCCCAAGGCACCAAGAATTTAAATGTATTATGAAGTATGACTAAAATGTTAAAATTATACTTGTTAGTCTCGTAAAGAAAGTATGTCATGGTATTACGGGCATATTGTACGTATCATCTTACGAAACCATGATTTTAATGCAGACCTCACGTTTGTTGTGACATTGAGCATGGATACGTAGTTATAAGAATGATTTTAGATCCTCTTTCTTCTCGTGGTTCAGTTGCACGAGAGGCATAAACCTATATACGAGCATAAGGTTTACAAAAGTAGAGTATTCACCTAGTGGGTCCATGTGTGTTTGTACGGACTGTGTGTAGAGAAGTACTATGCATACAACACTTTTAAGAATGGAATGAACCTAAGGCTTTAGACATGATGTTATGTCCCATTAAAATATGAAACTATAGTTTCATGCATCTGTCTTTCTCGACCCCAACATAAAGGTCACTTACTAATTGTTTTTAAATACTCGTCCTATTACCACTAACCATTTTTCAGGTATACATAAAGAACCCATGTATAGATGACAACGTCTATGCTACCTCACCTTGCAACCTTTTTATTTGATTTTTGTTCTTACCTTGTTCAAGGTGATCAATTTTTGCCTATGTGTCTCGTATGCGAGATTTTCTGTTCTTCTTGTGGATGCCTTGATCTCGGACCACGAGATCCTCATGTTTGATATTAAAAAAATTATCAAAACTCTAATAAAAAGCATTCGTTCTTGAAAATAAAGATTAAAGAAAAATGAACAAAAATATTATATCTTTAATGCAAGATTGACAGATTAATTGTACGAGATTATTGTTCTTGAATCAACCCAGATAAAATAAAATGAGATAACTTCTTAAACGAATTAGAAGGTACGATAAAGATGAATGAATTAGTAATAATAATAATAATAAAGGGATTTTCACTTTTTGGCCATTGCTCATAAAGGTGGCAAAATAATGGAGCTATGATTTTTTTTTTCTTTTTTAATTTCACAATAAATGAAAGCAAATAATTTTTGTGTAGATGAAACGATAATAATAGCTGCATTAATTATTTTCTTCAATAATATTAATTAATATTAATAGGCAGTAAACTCCACAACCCATTTTTCCAAATACATGAAACTTAATCTTTACTTCATTTTTTTCATTTATTATTATTATTATTATTAATACTTGGTGAGTAAATTTATTATTATTATTAGCCAATTTAAAATGATTTAAAGAAACATTACTCACAATTAATCTCTTTTTAATTTTCATGGTTTTGAATTAAAAATATATAGGTATGATTTTTTAAAAGGAAAAAAAAATATTGTTTTTAATTATTCTCCTAACTTTTTCTTTTCTTGGAAATTAATTTAACAATTATCGACGTGATAAATAAATGAGTAAACTTTTTGTGAAAATTGACGCGTATTTGCTCTATTGCTTTATTTGTGAAAAAAATAGTAAAAAATAAAAGTCTATTATGATAAATAAGAACATTTCTACTTTATCGATGAGGCTTTGAGTTTAAATAAATTCACTCCAACGTCAAAAGATGGAGTGAAGGATGTCACTTATTCTACGAGGCCTCGAGTTCAACGCTCCCCACATTTTGAACTATGCCACTCGTTTATTTAATTGTTCACCTTTATTTCCGTCATTTAACTATCATCCCGAGTTAAATCAGTTGATAGTGTTTGAACATGTCATATCATCATTTAGTTAACACACGATATAAAATCACAAATTTAAAGTTCATAACTGTGAGATCCTATGTCAATTGGGGAGAAGAACGAAACATTCCTTACAAGGGTATAAAAACATTTCTCAAGCAGATGCGTTTTAAAAACTTTGAGGGGAAGTTTGAAAAGGGAAAATTCAAAAAGCAGAATACCTGCTAGTGGTGGACTTGAACTGATACCGTAAGTAAACAAAAATGCAACAAATCTACCAAGGAAAAGAAATATTATTTACGAAAGTACAACGTTCTTATGTTCTTATGAAATGTAAATATAATTACGGTCTAAAACTTCTTTAAAGAATACCGAAAAAAAGGACTCCACGGAATAATTCGCACAGAAAAATAGTACCACCAAATAAAGCATACAAATCCTTTTATGAAAGATCCTCTCCAAGGTATCCTCTTTTAATAAAGTTGCCAACTCCTTCCAAAAGTTAGTCCAAAAGTCCAGAAGGCCTACAAACCTAAGCTTCCTTCCAAGTTCTTTACAACAAAGTGATATCAACTTTAAAGTGTAAGCATCTGAATATTTAGAACAGAATTTCAAAGGAGTTATGAAGTAAACACAGAGCATCAAAGAGGGAATAAAGATGCAAACAATGATTCTTCCTACTTCCTATGCCTTTCTATCACAACAGGTATCCCATTACAGACTATCACAGCTCAAAAAAAAAAAACAAAGCATAGATACAAGAAACTCATCTTTTCTCTGCTTGACAAGATTACGATGCCAATGTTCTTCGTTATTACTGCACTCGACGCATCCAGACAAGGCCGGAATCCAGCCTACATGGTATCTCAATCTGTGTTCAGTTGCAATGATACAATAAGTTACTTGAACTTTGACATCAACTATGGGATACAACAAAGCAGTGCTCATTTCCATAAGATTTGATTTAAATAGAACTTAAAAGAGGATGAAAATCTTTAATGTATCATAAAGATGCTATACGATTCATTGAAATTATCAATCCAAGTGTTAGTCACAAACTTCTTAACCAACCGGCCACTCTACTATCACCTTTATCCTAGATAGAAGAGGAAGAAGCCCGTGGAGTCTTATTGTGAGATATTGTAAGATATCACATCAGTTGGGGAGGAGAACGAAGCATTCAAGGATATGGAAACATCTCCAAAGCAGACCCGTTTTAACAACCTTGAGGGGAAGCCCGAAAGGGAAAGTCCAAATAGGACAATATCTACTAGCGGTGGGCTTGAGCCGCTACAAATATATCAGAGCTAGACACCGAGCGACGTGCCAGCGAAGAGGTTGAACCTCGAAGGGGGTGGACACGAGGCGGTATGCCAGCAAGGACGCTGGACCCTGAAGGATGTGGATTGGGGGGTTCCATATCGATTGGAGAAAGGAACGAATGTCAGCGAGGACGCTGAGCCTGAAGGAAGGTGGATTGTAAGATCCCACATCGGTTAGGGAGGAGAACGAAACATACTTTATAAGGGTATAGAAACCTCTCCCTAGCAAACGCGTTTTAAAAACCTTGAGAGGAACCTCGAAAGGGAAAGTCCAAAGAGGACAATGTCTGCTAGCTGTGGGCTTGGGCCGTTACACTTATGCTCCCTTTATTTTGGGGAATAGTTCAAGAATTCTGAAGATTAGTTTCCTCGACTACTCAGCATTTCTTCATTTCATAATGGTTCTATTTCATTTCTTTGAGATTCTCAATGCCTTGCTTGGAGTAATGTTTTTAGGAGACTTGTAAAAGACGAGGAAATTGTTGATTTCAACCGATTGTTGGATGTTTTTTCACCATTATCAAAAGATTTGCTCTCTGCCTAGGAAGTCAAAAAGTCCAAAAAGACTTGATATTCTTTCTTGGATTTTGCTAAATAGCTTCAAAGGAAGCTTCCTTCTTCACGTCTCATGCCTTCTACTTGCTGTCTTTGTCATGAAGGAAGGGAATCTCTTAATCATCTATTTTGGGTGCTCGTTCTTGCTGGCTTAAATTATTCAGCATCTTCGATTTGCATTGGATTTTCTTTTCTGATGCCAAAAGTACAGTTCTTCAGATTTTATTGGGCCTCCCTTTACCTTTGGGTCAATGTGGTCAAGCCTTAATTTTATTATATAATTTAACCCAATTCTACCGCTAATAGATATTGTCCTCTTTGAGCTTCCCTCTCGAACTTCCTCTCGAGGTTTTTAAAACACGTCTGCTAGGAAGAGGTTTCCACACCCTTATAAAGAATGCTTCATTCCCCCCTCTAATCAAAGGAAGGTGGATTGTGAGATCCCACGTCGATTGGAAAGGGGAATGAGTACCAGTGAGGACACTAGACCCCGAAGTGGGGTGGATTATGAGATCCCATGTTAGTTGAAGAGGAGAACGAAGCATTTTTTATAATGGTGTGGAAACCTCTCCCTAACAGACGCATTTTAAAAACCTTTTGAGGAAGCTCGAAAGAGAAAGCTCAAAGAGGACAATATTTGTTAGCAGTGGGCACTGGGCTATTACAGTATACTGCTCTTGGTTAGATCATTTCGAGTCAGCCTATCTCAAAGTTTCTTGGTGCTCTTTCCAACTTTTTTCATTGTTTAAATTGGAATGCTTTCATTTTCCCTTTACAATTTTGTTCTTTCCTTTATTCCACTCCTTTTGCCCCAAAACAAACAAATAAGTAATAAAAATTGGATAAGGAATATTCATGAACATACCTTTTTTGAGTCAATCTATTGGGTGTTTGTCAGCCTGCCGTGATGTATAATATGCAGAAAGCAAAAGTAGAGAAAGAAACGCACTGGCCACGAAGATCGCATCGAACCATCGGTGATAAAAGTCGAACTGGATATCTCCCCCTAATACATCTGTTATGATCAACCTGAGGGTATTCAAAGGTGATTCATTCCATTCTTAGTTTTTTCATTAAATCATCAAGAATAGCTATGAAGCCTACCAACTCCAGAAGAATCATAAATATTTCTAGCTCAACTTCAGAAGTGACAAACAATTTTCTATGTTTTTTTCCCTGTAATTCAGACTCAGAAATGGATTCCATATCCCATTTTCTTTGTAAAATTGTTTTTAGTTCAAGTTGTTCTTTACACACATGAACACTCCGAACGGTAAGCTAAAACGAACTCAAACGTAAACTATAATTTCGTACCTGTACTCTGTTGCAAGGCTTTTTCTTATCAATAGGATGGAGGAAACAAAATACATTCCCATTATTTCAGAGAGAAAAAGAACAACATTGCTTGAAGATCCACTCCCGACTCTAGAAACTGCAAAAAAGAACTAAGCCAACAAACAGAAAAAAAAAACACAAACAATAAGATAAAAAGACAAGTAGAAAATACAAGAAATTGTTTTATGCTCAGAAGAGAATCCCAAAAGATTCTACCTTCATTAGATTGGTCAAGAAACCTCGTACCGATATTACAACCAACATGCCAATGAACAGTAGGGATATATACTACAGAAGAAATAGAAACAAATGTCAGATATCCTCAATTCATCCAAACAAATAAAAGTGCCAATGATAATATTTGAAACTTTGAACAAACATTATAATCCGATCGAATGATGACATCTCGATGAAAAAGTTAATTTATTTCCAATATGGTTAGAACCATACGTTAAATTGGGTGAGTGGAGCTTAACAGTTAATACACGGTGGTGAAGTACCTGAGACAATAATGCGGAATTAATTCCGATGTCAAAGAATTGAAAGAATATGCTGATCGTCATTGTCACGGGATCAACTGAACCAGCCTAAATATTCGAACATTGGTAAAAGAAAAATGTAAGGCATCAAGCAGGTAGAACATGATTTGAACATTGTAAAACATGGTTTCAGGAGTGTTAGAACCCCTTACGACGTCTACATGTAAAACATGATTTGAAATAACAAAATCAATGATAGAGAATTATAACAATACCTCCTTGAAAACAACACTTTGTAAAGACTGCAAAAAAAAAAAAAAAATCAAATGAATCAGAAATTTTGTCATATCGACTTCTTCATCACATCAATTTTACAGATCCTGCTTTTTTGGCTTTAAATATCTATTGTCAAACATTATCATGCCAAAGTTCATCGTAAATTTTGAACACGAGAACCGATCGTTTTGACTGAAAAAAGAAGTAAAAAAAGGTTAACGAAAAGAGCAGATTAACAGACCTTGATCATTTTATACACGCAGTAGACCGAACATGCATAGCCGAGTAGATTTTGCATGTGACCTCTCCAGGTACGTGAATAAGCTGCAGCCTCCTGTCAGAAGAACTGTGAAGTAGTTTCCAATGTAGAAATTGCAGTATTAAGAAATACATGAATCAGTAAAAGGTTTGATAAACATTGCTAATGCTTCATACCAGACTGATCAACATTGCACTAGTAATTAGATTTTTTTTTAATTAGTTTTTTTTTTTTTTTTTTGCTAGATTTGCAGATCATCCACCCAAATCTTGATTGAGTGCTTTAGCATTCAGCAGCCATACATAATGTTGTTCATAAACATAAAACTTAAAAGATCTTATTTGACTTCAATTGGCTAAGTCAAGTCAAGAGAAGAAAAAAATCAAGACATAAAACTAGAACGTCCCGACGTCCTTCTTGCGACAAAACACTCAAATTGCAGAATTTTAAGCTACATGACCTGTGCAGCATATGTCCAGAGACGCTATGAAACTTTGTGTGCCCAAGTCTCTCCGTCAAAATGAGCATATGCTTGGGTTATTTTGTTCATCGCATCGCGATGCTACTTAAAATTCTATAGAAGCAACATTTTGCCTACAATATTGGGAGAGCCAACTGGGAGGGTTTTCAACTCTAAATTGATTTCATACTAAATTTGGGGATTTGGAAAAACTTTTGGAGCAATCATTGAAGCTTTAGAGCTCAGGATCCGTGGATCTTCAAGGGACCAAGAGATTTGACACGCCGTTGACTCTACTTTCCTTAGATTTTGTACTTTTAACTATGATTGTAAGGCTGTAACTTGAGAGATTCCTTTTGTTGGGCTGTTTGTTTATGCCCTTGTATATTCTTTCATTTTCTTAAGAAAAACAAGCTTTCTCATTGAAAAAATTAAAAAGGCTTCATCCTTTCAGATTGGAGTCTCTTCTTATAACTTTAGAGATTCCTTTTGTTGGGCTGCTTTCAAGCACCTGTATCTTCTTACTTTTTTCTAAGAAAAGTAAATTTTTTTATTGAAAGAAATTTGGGAATCATCACAACTAATGCTTCTTCGTGGAGTTCAGTTTCCATGACGAATCACAAACATAATAATTTCTGGTTGACCATGTTCCCAGAAAAAAGATCCATTTTGAGAAAGGACGAACATGGCTGAAGTAGCTATATATACAAATCCATTTACAGATCTATATGCTTCGATTGGAACAGGAAGTTTCAGAACAGGTGGCTGGTATACTACCCTAATGAAACTATCTTTTCTTTTTTTTATTCGGATAGGATTTCTGTTGGTTTTGTTAGGAGGCTCGCGTAGTTTGTTATGTTAGCTCCAAAAGGATAAGTTGCGTTGGAATTAAGAAAGTTCAGTGGAGTTCATAATTGCATAAAAGGAGGAGAAGTAGTGGGGCATGTCAAGGCACTTCTTGGTCCTCATCCGCCTGGCCTGCTGGTCCGCTCTGAAAAATTCATGGACCAGCGAGCCTCCAGGACAAGGGAGCGGGAATTACTAACCAAGCCAAGCCTAGTTCTCACCGAGAGGCGCTGGTAGCTTGCTTCCAAGCCTTGCCAACTATAATAAATAGTCATGGCCACGACCCCAAGGAGCCTTAAACAGTTGTACAAGTGTCTCTGGCCAACGAATAGGATGGAGTCACTTTCGAAACTCTTAGTAAGTTCTTTTTTCCTACTCATTCCCCATTGGTATCTTCCAAATTGAATGACCTTTTGTAATTTCCTAGGATGTTTTGTACATTTACTAATATCTAAACAAAGTCCCAAGAACATCCACATGCAAGTGTCCATCCTCCCAGCATTTGCAGCAATGTTTACAATAGCTCAACTAACATACTAACTTCTACCATAACTGTATTGATATTTTTCCTTCCTCTCAAAAGAAAAACATAATAAATTACGACCATGAAGTATAACATAACATAACTTGAAAGCCAAACTCGCAATATTTGAAGGAAGAAGACAAACCCTTACTAGTCTATAAGCCCATATAGAAATTCAAAAGCACAGTTAGGCCCTTATAAACGATGACGGATTAAGCAATGTAGAGATAATGCCTGAAATTTCTACGTTCGTACAACAGTACAGCACAAACCTTAGCTTGACGAAGTTCATAGATTTCCAGGAATAGCTGCTTTGATAACTCCTCCAAAGCTTGTACTTCTGCTTCCAAGTTCTTAATATCTTCATAGATCCGGGAGACAATTGGCAAAAATAAGAGAAAGAACAAAGGTAAAACAAAGAAAATGAGAACAAAACTACAAGTATAATCATACAACATCCGAAAATGAATAAATTTCTGAAAATCATGACACTTCGTTCGCATCCTTTTGAATGAGTAATATAGCCAGAAATCATATTTTATCAAGGAGAAGAGAAAGAACGTGAAAAAAAAAATGTCAGGTACTGCCCAAAGTTGGAGGAAATAAATAATTATTTGGGAACAGAAAGCAAAAAAGAAAAGGAAAAAAGTAATTTTAAAAGGATGAAAAACAACAACCAACCTTGCTCCTTTTGGTCCTCTTGTACTGATCGAACGACAGTACCGACCAGACGTTTAAAGAAAGATCCAGACTTGGAATTCTGTAACATTCACCCGTTAAGGCTTGGCGATGCTATTAAATATCAAGATCTTGTATGTGACAAGTTTACTTTTTTCTTTTAAGTTCTTACTGTCACAATAATGGGAACGGGAACTTTCCTCAAGATACTTGGACAAAAAAAAAAAAAAAGCAATGCAACAAGAGGATCCAACCCAAACTAACTACTAAAAACAGGACTCCAATTCAAAACAATAATTTTTCACATCATCATTTCTTAAATTAATAAGAACTGGGTTGAAAAACTAACTGAAAACCTAATGCTGACAGAGAAAATTGAAAATTGACATTACATTAGGGATAAAATTATATATTCAGCATGAAAAAGTAAACAGTCAGTTATACCTTCAAATCAAAAAAATTAAAGATTTAACCAGCGAATAGAACTAAAGGTAAAATACCTCTTCCGAGCCAAGAACTCGCACCATCTCCATCTGTGAAAGAATAATTTTCTTTTTCTTTGCAATACAAGTCTCGAAGGATTGCATTAGTTGTCTTTCCAAGGCCTTAATATCAGTTTCCTCAATCTCTCTACAAATTATAAAATAAGCACATGCACAATGAGAAATGCGAAACTCTGCCCTTGATTATGAAGATATTGATAATTTGAAACCAAAAACTATAACAATTTCAAGCCAGAAAAAAAAGTTTCTTTTAAGAAACCAAGAAAATCGAACTACGATCATTAAATAAACAAGTTCAACAAGGAGTCCAAGAAAATCGAACCACGATCAGAATTACAGAAGGGCCTAATAACCAACACTAACAAGGAGGCATTCGACCTCACTATCTCGTCACACGACCTCTCCACCTCTCTAAAACTCTTATTGCTTCTCTCGAGCCAAATACTCCACACAATAGCGAAGAACCTAGCATGCCACAAAATCGTGCCCTTTCTCTAAAAAGATAAACTCATAGAACTTCCTCAATTGTAGTATAATAGTCACTATTCCAAACTAAACACATACCAACAAGTTCCTCCATCGAAACTAGAGAGACGCCACAAACAAACAGATCCATAACAAATGGTGTATATCCTTTGTTTGAAACCTACCAAATGCAACATTGTAGGAACA
Source organism: Cucurbita moschata (assembly GCF_002738365.1). NCBI lineage: Eukaryota > Viridiplantae > Streptophyta > Magnoliopsida > Cucurbitales > Cucurbitaceae > Cucurbita > Cucurbita moschata. The sequence continues at coordinate 2,999,435 of NW_019268529.1, forward strand.
ACAGAAAGAAAGGGTGTCTCTAAACAATGTTGCAACATCATTACAATGCAGAGAGGCTGGCATCCTCTTTGAAGTTGTTACCAATCATCAAGAGGTGTGATTGGTCACTCATTTTAAAGAAAGAATAGTCTACGAAAACCAGAAATTACGCTCGGGAGTCGATTGAGTGTAAGAAAGGTATTAACACCCTCCAACCCCCAGTTAAAAATGATTACCACATTTTATTTTATATTATCTACGAAATATCAATTTCTACTTAATCAAAAAATTGTCTATCCTCACTTACTTACCATAATCACGAGGGACATTTCATAAGCAGAAGAAAATTTCTAATACATAAAGGGAAAAAACTTAACACAAATAATTACAATATAATTAGAGTTAGTAAATCTAATTAAGGAAAACATCACAGACATAAACTAACACTCCCTCTCAAGTTAGGTTGAAGATATCTTTTGCGGTGCTACTAGCAATTTCAACATGTAAGTAGTCATATTTCTTAAAAGGTATGTTCTATTCTGGGTTCCTTTCAAATGTTTTAGGACCCTATCAACTGCTTTAAAGCGAGTTGGCCCTAGAGTATGCATGAATTGGCTTACCATACTAACTGCAAAAGCAGGTTTGCCTAACCACCTGATAGGCCAATTGCCGATTTAACCCACCATAAAATCTAGCTATTCATAAGGGCCTCCATTGTATCCTTCTCGTCTTTATGTTCTACACTTTTAGTTCCATGTTGCAACGTATAGAGTTTTTTCTTAAGTACTCGAGAATAATGCTCAGGGATGTAACTTATCCTCATTAATGTCTTCAATTCCTCGCACGTTTCAGTTGGTTCTTTATAATTTCTTTCCGCCCTGGTTTCAAAGATGTCCACCATATATTTGTATAATCATAAAATTCAGCCACGAAAAACTTCAACTTCCTTTCTTTACTAAACTTGTTGTAATTGAAAACATGTTCATTTTGCTCTCTTGTTACAAATACTCCTCTAAATCAAACCTCCCATAAAAGGGAGAAATTTTAAGCTTTACTCCCCCAAATCTTCTTTCTTCTCTTTTTTCTCTTCACCCTTATTGGTATTCCCTCTCAACCTTTATTGGTGATAAAATTTCTCTACTCCTCTTCGTCCTTTTCATCTCCCTCTCTCGGCCGAAATCTCTCCCTCCCCACGCATTGTGTCCGACTAAAAGGATGGCGTTGTCATGTTCTTTTCATTTTCAACTCCCTCGTTACAAGTTAACTTCCCTTCCTTGAGGATTGTCTAAAGCTAGTTCAATTCGTTCCATCCAATCCGCCAAAGTATTAATGACTTGGTTCAAATGAGTAATGGTCTCGACTTGTGTTTCTCTCCACCTAGCTTCACTAATCTCCCTCCATTTCCCTCACCTTGGTTTATGATTGTACCAATCGTAGTTAAAAATGTTCAAGCCTCACACACTCAATTCACTGATTTTACACTCGAGATAGTCATGTTTATCACACACAAAAGTAGCCTATTTGAAAAAGAGACTAAATTGTGGTCAATGTGGGCTAATATGTAGATAAAACAATTCTTGTAGCAATGAGCTATTCAAAACAATCAAGATAAAATGATTATGAAATAACAAGAAAAGAAAATAAAACTAAGAAAGAATCAAACTAATAAGGGAAGTTAGAAAGATATTTTTCAAGTACAATTGCATAAGGAAAATGAATTTCAAAAAGAAAGATCTTTCGTTATGATTTTGACTAAATGTCCTTCATAACTTTTAAAGATAAGATATTGATCTAATCTTTCCCTATTGAGAACTCGTGCAAATTCATATGTTATTATTGAGTTTGAATAGAAAATAAAAACATTAAATACAACCGTTACAAATTTAGACAGTTTCTAGAAAATGTGAATAAAAGCTGATTTGATTTTCAAATAAACGTACAGTTGATATAATAAATAATAAGAAAATTAGTGATAATTGCTAAAATATCACTGTTATATCATATTTGATCGATTTGCAAAGCTTAAACACTAAATTTACAAAAACAATTTAAGAACACAACATGAAGAAAAGAAAAAAACTTCATTTCATGTCTTACCAGCTGACTCAGACTACATAATAACCATTTAGAGCTTTGAAGTGGAGCATGAGGTTGCTCTAAATAACATTTGAGTTTAAATAGTATTTTGAAGGCTTCATTTATTAATTTAGTTTCATAAACACTCAAGTGTAATTTTGGCTTTTAAACGTGAGTTTCAAGCTTCGATCATTAAAGAGAAAGTGTTAATACCTTGTCAATCATGGTCATAACTTCTTGGAGTGGACATTTGGAGGGTAGAATAAATTATCAATCATGACCATAACTTCTTGTAGTTGGCATTTGAAGGATAGTTTAAGTTATTAAACTTGTCAATTATGATCATAACTACTTACGGTGAGAGTGAGGTAATCTCCCAACATTCCAAGCATTAAAGAAATTAACACCTCCTTATACAAAATTTAGATCAACCAAAAGACAAGACTAGAATTAGGTTATCTCTTATCAAAATTTAAAACCTAGTTCTAAATTGAGTCACTCCGCTATCAAACTTGATCAAGACTTGATTGAGAGGCTTAGATGTAATCAACCATAAAAATTGCATGAAATCTTTGAAATGACAGAGATAATGGTTGAATTCCTAAGAGAGAGTCTCAAACTTAAGAGCTCAATTTTCATTCATCGTAATCTTCTTTTACATAAAGTTTCTTCTTTTACTTAACAACTTTATGGATATTTATAGCCTCCACAATAAGGAAACCCTCGACCCTTCGAGTGCTCATCACAAGAAATTATGGTCATGATTTACAAGTTTGGTAACTCCAACAACCCTTCAACCACCCTTCAAATGCCAACTACAAGAAGATATAGCCATGAATGGTAACTACTACTACCTTCCAAATGTCTACTACAAGAAGTTATACCCATGATAGACAAGTTTGTAACTCTTATTCTTTAATGCAAGCCTCAAACCCACATTTAAAAGCTGAAAAGTTACATTCGAGAGCTTATGAGACGAACAATAAATAAAGTCTTCAAAATACTCTCAAAATCAAGTGTTATTTGTGACAACTCCAAATGGTCCTTTCTCACTCGAGTCAGCTTGTAACACATGAAATAGTCATCTTTTTTTCATGTTGCGTTCTTAAAATTTAATGTTTAATCTTTGCAATCTGATCAAATCTAATATAATTGTGATGTTCCAACAAATATCATTATTTTTCTTATCACTTATTATATCATTTTACACGTTTATTTAAAGATTAAATCAGCTTCCATTCACATTTTGTTGAAACTGTCCAAATATGTATCTATTATATTTAATGTTTTTCTTTCCTATTCAAACTCGATAATAATATATGAATTTGCTTGAGTTCCTAACAAAGAAAAATTGTATCAATCTCTTATCTTAAGAGTTAAAGAATATAGCATTTAGTCAAAATCAGAAGGAAAGACCTTTCTTATTGGAATTCATTTCGGTATGGAGTTTTACCATAAAAATATCTTTCTAACTTCCCTTATTTGTTTGATTCTTTTTTTTATATTATTATTTTGTTATTATTTCATAATTATCTTATCTTGATTGCCTTGGATAACTCATTACTAAAAGAATTATTTTATACACATGTTAGTCTACCTTGATCATAATTTAATCACTTTCCCAAATAACCTACTATTGAGTGTGATAAGCACGAGTGTCCCGAGTGTAAAATCAATGAGTTGAGTGTAAAGCTACGTGGTACAATCATGAACCAAGGGAGAAATTGAGGAGATATGAGTGAAGTTAGGTGGAAAGAAGCTCAAGTTTGGGTCATTACCCATTTGAACCAAGTCATTGTACTTTGACAAGCAAGAAAGAATGAATTGAAGTAGATTTTGATAATCCTCAAGGAAAGGAAGTTATCTTGAATGAAAGAGTTGAAAATGAAGAAAAATATGACAATGTCACTGTCTTAACCGAACAAAATCCAAGGGAGGGAGACGAAGAGGAAGAAGAGAGAATAACACCAAGAAGGGTTGAGAGAGAGGACCGATATGATTGAGGAGAAGAAAGAGGAGTCAGCAGAGTGAAGCTTAAAATTCCTACCTTTTATAGGAGATCCGATCCAGAGGAGTATTTGCAATATGAGAGAATAATTGAGAATGTTTTCGATTACAACAATTTTAATGAAGAAAGGAAGTTGAAAATTGTCATGGCTGAATAGTTAATAGAACATTGGGAGCTTTACTTGGTGCTATTATTTTTAGAATATTAAATCTTGGGAACAATGTATGCAATTCATAGAGTTTGCATATAATAGGGCAATTCATAGTACCACTCCTTGTTCTAAAGTTTTGTTCTCCTTTTAAAGTTGTTTGTGGATTTAATACACTTGCACCTCTTGATTGCTTCCTATTCTTTCTAATATTTTTGTGAGTGAAGCAATCACAAGTAAGACAGATTTGATCAAGACCTTGAAAAAGATAGTCAACAAGAGAATTTAGAAACAAAACTTCAAAATTGCTTCAAGAATCAACAAAAGACGAAAGGAATTCATTTTTCAACCAAATGTTTCAGTACATTTTCAAAAGAAGCGATTTTCATCTCAAAGGAAGACAAAGTTGTATTCAAGAGTGGATAGTCCTTACCAAGTTCTTGAAAGAATTAATTACATTGCCTCCAAAATTGATATTCCAGGAAAACTTTCAGTACATTGTACTTTCAATGGTGCTGACTTGAGTCGTAATGATTTTTCTAATTTGAGGATGAATCCATTTGAAGAGAGAAAGATGATAAGGATCATGGTGTTCTACAAGTTTCAAGAAGACCTATTACACAATCCAAAGTCAAGAAGATTCAACAAGCATCCATTCTTCATCTACAAAATTGAATAGGCTCGATTCAACCTTCATTTCAGGTGTTAAATGTTGACTCAAGTGAGAAAAGATCATTTAGAGCTTTGAAATTCAATATTTACAAGATTGAAGTTGAGCAAGGAGTTGCCATAAATTACATTTGAGTTTGAAGAATACTATGAAGACTTCATTTATTATTTGTGTCATAAACTCTTTGAGGGTAAATTCCAACATTTAAATGTGGATTTCAATCTAAGATAATCCAAGAGTAGAAGTTACCAAACTTGCCAATTATGCCATTACTTTTTGTTGTGGACATTTGAAGGGTAGTACAAGTTACTAATCATAGTCATAACTTCTTGTAGTGGGCAATTGAAGGGCAGTTTGAGTTATCAAACTTGTCAATAACGAACATAACTTCTTGTAGTGGGCAATTGAAGATTAGTTGGAGTTATCAAACTTGTCAATCACGGTCATAACTTGTCAATCAAGCTTGTCATTCAATCAAACTTTGATCAAGTTTGATTGTGGAGTGTCTCAATTTAGAATAACGTTCTAAATATTTCTTCCAGATCTTTGATCTTAAGAATAATCTAATTCTAGCCTTGTCTCTTAGTTGATCTAAATTTTGTATAATGAGGTGTTAATTTCTTTAATTTAAGCATTATTGCTCTGAGATTACAATTGCCTTATCAGAAAGGCCAACCCTTCAACTATGCACTACAATGGTCATGATTAACAAGTTTGATAACTCCAACTATCCTTCAAATGTCCACTACAAGAAATTATGGTTATGATTGATAACTCCTAACTACAAGAAATTAAATATCCACTACAAGAAATTATGGTTATGATTGATAACTCTTAACTACAAAGAATTATAACCTTGTGGTTATGATTGATAACACCTAACTACAAGAAATTATGGTTATGATTGATAACTCTTACTATCCTTCAAATGTCCACTACAAGAAGTTGCGGAAATGATTGACAAGCTTGATAACTCTTACTACTTAATTATCTAAACTTAAAACCCACATGAAAATTACACTCAAGAGTTCATGAAACTAAAATGATAAACGAAATTTTTACAGTACTCTCCAAACTCTAGTATTATTTACGATAACCTCACGCTCTACTTCAACCTTGCAAATATTTATTTTCAAAGTTCCAAATAGTCCTTTCTCACTCGAGTCAGCTTGTAACAAATGAAATGGAGGTTAAGCTGAACCTATCCAATGTTGTAGATGAAGAATGAACACTTATTGAATCTTCTTAGCCTTAGATCATGTAATACGTCCAATTAAAACTTGTGGAACAGAGATCATGTTTCAACTAACAATATTTAAAGTAGTGATATATGAGAATCAGAATATTCAAAACACTACTGAAGAGAAAAAAAAAATTGACGTAAAAATTCAGCACAAATGTGATATCAGAAGGAACAAACAATAGGTACCTGATGAAGAGAGACAAATAACTGTAAGGTAAATTTACAGCTCCAAACCCAGATAGCACAGCCATCACAGTGACCCCAATCACCCCTATTCGGCTGACTAATTGAGGCATGGTAAAAAAGCCTGAAGAGAAAATGTTATCTGTTCAACTCAGAAATAAGATTTACATTGATATGTGAAAAGTTAAAAACAAACGTCAACAACGAGTTAAAGTATCAAGTAAAACAAAAACTATACCAAAAAACCTTTTACTGGGCAATACAAAAACTCACCCCGGGAGAGAAAGTATAAGTAACTTAAGCACAAAGTTTCCCAATAGATGAAACGGAGGAAGCAATGGAGTTGGACAGCCCAAAAAGAAACTATTCTTTCTTTGAGAAATATGAAAGAAAACAATAGGGGATACAAAAGACAACACGAAAAGAGAAGCTACAAAGGCCGCAAAAAAAAGCTTCAATCCAAAAGAATAAGTCCAAGCGAACGCCAAAAAAGTTTTAATGCCCCTAGGAGTGTTCAATAACAGGTACTAACAATGCATACAGCAAACAATGAAAATATCCGGAATGGCAGCAAGGTGAAACAATAAATTCAAAACAAATTGGTAACCTTTATCAGGAGAAGGCATTGGAAAATGGATGCCCATTCGCCAAAAAACATAAAGAAACGCCAGTAAGAATAACATTGCTCCAAGAGCAGCCCGCTCCTTCCTTACACCTGGAACAAATGTTTTAGCATCACAAAAGAAGGTCAAGAACAATAAAAGTTATCACTATTCCTGAAATCCTTCTTCTACGTTGAAAACAGTTGTTTTTTTTTTTTTTTTTTTTTTTTTTTTT
>NW_019268529.1:3007498-3018654 GCF_002738365.1 Cucurbita moschata
TTTTTTTTTTTTTTTTTTTTTTTTTTTTGGAAAAAAAGGTTAGTTATACGAAATACATTAAGACAATCTCAATCTAAGCACAGCCAACTGATGTATATTATTGAAATTAAAGGTGATTTCGGCTTGAAGTAATTTTGTGTAATATACCAAGGCCTATACACAATGCAACGATAATCTCACCCAAAACCAGTGATCTTAGTTTGTCCATGAGCCTGCAATCAGCATATATGGTTGGATAAAAAGTTTTAAGGACGTCAAATTTTTGCCTCAAAGTTTTCAAAAGATAGCTTAATTTGGTGTTAGCCTGCACAAAAAAAATGAACTTGAAGGCGCCATACAGTCTAACTACCTCACGAAACAACAAATTTGCTAGATTAATAGTCACATCTTCCCTCAAGGACTAAAGTGATCTTGTTGAGACAAATCAACTGTTTATTATGAAAGAAAATTCCCATCACGGTATGTACGAAGGCAACCACAGTTAAAGTCCTACAATGATCCTCCAAACTATTTTTACAGGGAATGACTATGGTGCAAAAATTCCATATTTAATTGATTGTCCCTTCGAAATCTGATGCAGGACATCTTCAAATAAAATTAATAACAATTTTGAGAACTTCAGGCCAATAAAAGCAGTTAAATATCGTTTAAGGAGTCTTTCTGAAATGGCCAATTAGTTGATGAATTTCTTTCATGCTTGGTGAGATTTTTACCACCTCAATCTGAAATGAACTAAAAATCCATTTATGGCCTAGTCTAGTGTTTGACTGTGTTGATTATCTCTTGAAATTTGTGGGGAGCAGTCTTTAAACTTCTAAATATGGTTGTGGTCTTAGAACTTTGGAATTGGAGATGTATGTGTATCTTTAATTTTGAGGAAGGTTAAGCGAACGGTTATTTTTTGGTTGAATGGATTAAGAGTAGAATTTGAACTTCAAAATTTTGGCGAGTGGTGTTCTAAAGAAAATTGTAATTTCACTAGTGATTGAAATACAACGTTTTTTTTTTTTTTTTTTAATGGAAACTTCAACTTCAACCTTTAATCCATTCAAACATGCTATTGGTATTTCTCATTCGGTTGAAATATGAAGTAGAGTTCGAATTTAAATAACAGAAGATAACTTTTACCTCATATGTGCAACTTTTTATTACAGGAGACAATTTCATTGAACATTCAAATAATTTATTATATACAAAAAATATAAAAGGATAAAATAAATTTAAAGAAAGTAAAAGTAATGACACCCGTTTATTAGATAGACTAGCAAGGAAGAAACATACCACTATTGCAAAGCATCAAGTAACAATGATAATAAGGCAACATGAAAACCAGTAAGAGTATCAAACAGAACAAATCCACCTTCCAGTTTATCCATCTTGCCCTGCAGCAATTAAAATAAACCAAGATTAATGACACTCAATTGTGATAATCGGCCACAATTCAACCATGAAAAACAAGTGTAAACATACTTTTGTTGTCCATAATATCAACCGTCAAGTGAAGACATATAGATGGAAGTTTGGGATATTGCATAATTCTTAATAGAGCATTACTCACGAATGGAGCAAAAGGTCTTTTTATGGTGCTTTTAAAGATAGAAGAATTGTAGTTTGATTGTTGGGATGTGGACCATTCTTGAAAGTATGTTATAGGTAGACACTTAACTGTAATCAACCTTAGATCTCTTCAAAAAGAGTCCATACAGAATTCCATTAGTATGAGTAGATTTTCTCATAGAGACACGTGGTGTCAACTCTTCATGGCCTTCGGAAACTATGTTTGAAAGGAATTTCCTAAACAAGGAAACATGTCTCCTCATCTTTAGAGATGCAGAAATTAGAACATATCTTGTTTTAAAGAAGTGGCACCTCTCTACTCGCTTACTTCTTCCTATTTTTAGATGACTAATAATGAGGTAACTTCTTCTAAGACTTTTTAAGCCTTGCAAAAATAAAGAATATAAGAACTATAGTTCTAAATTATCCAAATTAAGCATACTAAAACAACCTGCCATCCTAACTAAATTCCAGGCTACTTCGCTTTTATTCATCCCTCTGTGAAAATGAACTCGCTCTCAAGTTCAAATTGAAGAAGACAAGAAGAATGAGCATCTTGTAACAAGTGAACTAAGGATTGGAGGAATCTTCAAGAGCCAAAAAGAGAAGTGAAATACTCCAACCATAAAGCTATTCTCAATCAAATTATAATCCAAGAAAGAAAGAAAAAAATTCAAGCAATTCACATGTCAACATGTCCTTCAAAATATGAAACCTTCAAAGCTATGTCTATCATACCAATCAAGCATCAATCAAAATTTGCAGTTTTACCATAATAGATGCAAGAATTGTTTGCTCAATTGGTAGCTTTAATTATGATCATAGCAAGGCAATCCACAAGAATCTCTCAAGTATTACTCCCACTATTTTAGCAATCCTATCTTTTAAAACATCATAAGAAACATTTTTCAGTTTCCTGAAAGTGGCTACTAAATTCTTACAACCAGTGAGAACTGTAGGCTAGTTTTTAGGTAAAGTGCGAATTAAAGGTAGGTTCAATTGGGTTGGAGAATAACTTTTCTTTGTTTGGTTCCGGTTCATGCCCACTCGTAATGAACCCCCGCCAGCCCCGATGTTGAGTCGTGACTCTTCCTGTAGAAACCTCCTTCAACTGATTCAAGTGATTCAGTCAGTAGGAAAGTCCGATGGAAAAGAAATAAAGAATTGTCTCCTTCAGATTTCTTATTGATCAGAAAAATAGGCTATGGAATAACCTTGGCTACTGCACGGTGGAGTTCAAATTGACTCTAAGAAAATCTGGCCCATTTTTCTTCCTATGGTTGATACTCCATTGTCCTCAGGATAAGGAGAGAAGAGTTAAGAGTCTTCCAACAATACTATCATCTCGTGGTACTCCTCCATGGATTCCTTGGTTCATCTTCAGGGCAGCCGATTGATCCATGTACAATCTAAAGCTTGTAATAACCATTTTCTCTGAATCCCAAATTATCCAGTACTAAAAACTGACCTCAAAATTACTTCTCCAAGTAAACAACACGCCAAACCAAGGTACATAATGCAATACCAAAAACAAGAAAATGATCCAAATTGCCCATAATTTAAGACACACGGCCCACACAACAATGTCTAGTGAGTTCGTTAGTGAGTAAAGCTGCAGAAATCGAACACAAAGAACTCACTCTTTAGACAGAAGAGGAATGATCTCGAAGAGAACGAGCTGAAGAAGATTGCAGGAGAGCGCGAAGACAACGCTGAATATGATCTGTACGAGGACTTGCTTTTCTTCGTACTCCTTGTAGAGTCTTTGATTCAAGAACCATAACCCCGCCCATCCGAGAAGGCACAGCGAACCCACCGCCACCACTCCCTCGCAGATCGACCACCCCCACCCCATAGCTTCGTCGCTCAGGTAATACCACTCCTCCGTCGACATCTAAAGCCGTAATCTCTTCACTTTTTCTAATCGTTCCTGTACACAGCATCAAATCAACAATGAGATTTCACGATTTGCCTCGTCTCTCTCGTTCTGTAGTCGATTTCACGATTTGCCTCGTCTCTCTCGTTCTGTAGTCGATTTCACGATTTGCCTCGTCTCTCTCGTTCTGTAGTCGATTTCACGTCTCCATGGCTTCATCTTTATCTAAACAAACATCGTACTCGTCTCAACTATTTTAAGCTTCCACCGAAATCATAGTTCTTTTTCCTCATTTTCTTTACTAATAAAAATATCCTTAAAACCGTTTTTTTCAAAAATATCTCAACAAAAGTTTTAATAATATATTAACTTTAAAATTAATTTTGAACATAAACATATATTTTCACTTTTTTCTTTTATTTCACTTTAGTCATTAATACTATTCCTAAAAAAAAAAATTAGTATTTTTTTAAGTTAAATTTAAGAGTATTAATTAAATTTTTTATTGCTTACTGACATTTTTTAAATACTTTTAAAATTTTGAGATTTTTTTTAAATAAAGTAATAATAATTTCAATGTTTTTTTTTTAAATTAAGAGTTTTTTAAGGTATTATTAAAAAATTTATAAATTAACGGCTATTTTTAGATAAAGTATAAAATGTAAAGTTATTTTTATTAATTTAGTTTTTTTTAGTTAAATTACAAAACTTTTATTTTAAAAATTTTCAACAAAATTATGAATTATTCGTATCTTTTTTTTAAGTTATTTATAATGTATTTTTTTAAAGTTAAATTTAAGAGTATTGATTAAATGTTTTTAAAGCCTACCAACATATTTTAAATAATTTTAAAATTTAGAGATTATTTTTTAAATAAAGTAATAATAATTTCAATAAAAAAAAAAACTAACTAATTAAATATGAGTGTTTTTTTTTTTAATTTCAGAGTTTGGAAGGTATTATTAAAAATTTTAAAAATTAATGGATATTTTTTTTAGATAAAGTATAAAATTTAAAGTAATTTTTTATTAATTTAGCTTTTTATTTTTTATTAATATATATATATATATATATATATATATTTTTTTTTTTTAATTACAAAACTTTCAAGATAATATTTAGTCTATGGTTTTTTGTTTTTAAATGGATCGTATTCTTAAAATTAAATTTTAAAATTTTATTCAAACATAATTTTCAATATTATACTTAATCATCATAACTTTTTAAAATTTTAAATTTGAAATTACCCTAAAAAGTGGTAAAAAAAAGTAATAGTCATTGGTAAATCAATTTTCAAACCAATTTTCTATTTTCTATTTTTTCGTCTTTTTTAAATGGCTACCTACTCATTATGGTACACTCGAAATCAATTAGTATAGAAGAGATGAGATATGCTTCAAAAGTTCGGTAGGTTGGAGTGCAAGCAAGTCTCAACACGAGTGAAGTCAAATGTCAAGATTCATGCACATGAAGCGTTGAACGATGAAATGATATACCGACATCTAATAAGTAGTCTTATATATTTAACTCTAACTTGACCCGACATTATATACCACGAATGGAACCTAGAGTCAATGGATCTGAAAGAGGCAACAGAAATAACAATGAACAAGCAAGCAATCACATCACTATTATTATAATCTTTCCCAATTCATTGGAAGATTACCACAGAAAACTCAAAACCGAATTAAAAACGGCATAAGATTCCTCCCGCCGGCCATCGACGACGACAATGAAGAACGAAGAAGGCAGGGGAGAGTACATTTCTTTGTTCATTCAACAACCGCACTTGCCGCTGATGAACGCCGCGAGCTGTCCGACGAGGTCTGCCGCCGAGTCGCAGCTTGGATTGAACAAATGGAACACGTGCCCTTCGCCGTCGGTTTCCACCACATCCACGGTTCCGCCCCATCCTGATTTCCTCAAACATTCCGCGTAATGCCGTCCCCTCTCCTTCAGGTTATCCTTCTCCGCTACATAAATCGCCACTTTCTCCGCCGCAAGCCGCCCCAAATCCGGTTCGTGCTCCGGATTCACAATCGGATCATCTAAATCCTTAATATCCTTCGAAACCCAATACCACAGATTCTCCACCACATATATGCTCTTCGGATCCCACTCCTTTTCTTCTCCGATCAATTTTCCCCCCCAAAAATGAGGGTGAATCAACTGCAATCCCTTGATCTTCACTCCGGCCAGCCCCTCCGTCGCCATCCGCAGCGCCATCCGGTGGGCGATGTTCCCTCCAGCGCTATCTCCAGCCAGATAAACCTGGTTCAGATCTGCAATTTCATTCAACCACTCATCTGGCCCGGTTCCATTCGAGTGAGCCGCGATCCATTTCAGAGCACTCCATGAATCTTCAAAAGGAATCGGTAGCTGGTGCTCCGGTGCGCGTCGATAGTTGACGGAGACAGCGACGATGTTGGCTTGAGCCACCCAAGGGTTGAGGTGCTGGTGGTAAAAAGGAGAAAACGCCGTTTCGATGCAGAACCCACCGCCATGGAAGTAAACAAGAAGAGGGAGCTTCTGATCTCCTTTTCCAGCGCCGGCAGCAGATTTAGGCCTGTAAATCCGGACAGCGACGGAATCTTCCTGCGAGATAACGACATCTTTGGACTCCACGCCGGTTTTCGGATCAAGACCGGGAGGATCGATGTCGTTGCCGATAAGCCTGTCGATCCGACGGTCTTTGTAAATGATGAACCAGGGTGCAGCGTTCAAGGCAATTTCATCGGAAGCCATGGCAGAACGAGCAAAGAAATGAAGAAAAACCAGGCAAACGAAAATGACGACCCCTTCCACTTTCTGCCAACAGACGCTTAAACAAACAATTCAGGTACAGTCTCAAAATTACACTAATACCCTTTTTAATTTACAATTAAACCTATAAATAAAACATTGCTGCCATCTTTATTTGATTGTATTTAATTTTTTTTACTATTTTAAATTTCTTAATTAATTTATTTATTTTACCATTTTCTCCACTATTACCGTTGGGGATACGAAGCAACAAATTATTGATTATAAGATTTGCATATTTAAAAAATAAAATAAAATAATTGAGAAGAGGGGGTGAATTCGTAAATTCACATTAAACCTATAAATAAAATATTGCTGCCATTTTTATTTGATTGTATTTAATTTTTTTACTATTTTAACATTCTTAATTAATTAATTTATTTTATCATTTTCTCCACTATTACCGTTGGGATATACGAATCAACAAATTATTGATTATAAGATTTGCATATTTAAAAAATACAATAAATGTCATTCAGGCAAAATAATAATAATAATAATAATAATAATAATTGAGAAGAGAGGGCGAATTCGTAAATTCCTACAAAAGATTTTAACTTTTTTTTAATGCTGTTACCAAATAAAGTAGGAAAAAATTAATTAATGGGTTAATTAATTGGATCTATTATAAAAGGAATGATACCAGTTGGTACTGGATTCAGAGAATTAGTGCACGACTTTGATACCATGTTCGTTTTGAGCTTCTCGAAAAGCCTCATACCAACAGAGAGAGTATTATTTGATTATAAACTCATGATCATTCCCTAAATTGGCCGAGATGAGACTTTCATCATCCAACAATATCAATTCTCACCTCAATTATAAACGGCAATTATATATATAATATGATAATATCTTAGAATACAAGAAAATAAATATCCAAATAAAACTAGCCTGCTTCAACATTAATCAATGCCTTGATTAAAGATTCAAGTAGCCTCTTTAGAGATTCGAGGGTCGGGTCCCCATCTCAGCCTCGTTTGAACTAAAACAACCAGAAAAACAAAAAGGGTACAATAATGTTAATAATAAATAGTACCTTTAATTATAATTTAATCTAATTTAATTTAATAAAATAAACAAATGAAATTTAAGGATATGAATCAAATTAAATCCTTTTCGAAGTCTTTTAAATTAGAAAGAAAAAGAAAAAATATATATAAAAAATAAAATTTATTCAACGTAATTTCTTATAAATATAAGTTCCACGTGGCTTACTCTGATTGGATAAAGGAAGCCACTGTTTTAACCAATGCAACAGCCTTCCCACAGTCAGGATTAAACAAATGAAACACGTGGTCCTCGCCTTCATTTTCCACCATCTCCACCGACCCCTTCCATCCACTCTCCCTCAGCGCCGCGTGAAATCCACGCGCCCTATCATTCAGGAAATCATGTTCCGCCGCTATTATCAGGACCCGGTTGCACCGAAACCTCCCTAGTCCCGGGTTCGCCCACGGGTTCATTCTCGGATCCTCCAGACCCGTCGACGTCGGAAAGATGTACTCTATTAACTTATCGGGCTTATCTATCATGAAAAATGGATGCACCAAGCCCAGCCCAATTATCTTGAGTCCTTCCGGCCCATTATCATTTTCGCTGGCCCGGCCCACGACGTTGTACGAAATATTAGCCCCAGCGCTGTCACCGACGATAAAAACGCGGTCGAAATCCGCGTGTTCGTTCAGCCACATCTCGGCGCCGTCGCGATTGGAATGCGACGCCACCCACTCCACCGCCTTCCAGGCGTCATCGTACGCCGCCGGAAGCGGATTCTCCGGTGCAAGACGGTATTCGACCGAGACAGCGACGGCGTTGGCTTCGGCAGCAAGGGAGATCAAGTGGCTGTGGTAGATCGAAGACGCGACGGAGCCGATGGCGAAAGCGCCGCCGTGGATGTAAATTAGGAGCGGAAGCTTCTTCGCAGAGGTTGAAACTTTGGGGAGGTAGATCCGGACGGAGAGTTTGGTGTGTGGATCGATGAGGACGTCTTTGGATTGGACACCGGTTCGTGAATCGGTGGACGGCGGAACAGTGTCGGCGGGAACGAGCCTCTCTACGCGGCCGCTCTTGAAGACGCGGAAGACTGATAAGAATTGGAAAACCACTTCTTCTCCGGCGGTGGAATCCATTCTTTTGGCGATGAAAGAAAGGAACGGTGGAAATAGGATTTGGTAAGGGAAAGTATGAACTTATAAATATTTTTCCATTTTATTTTAAGATGAAATTAATTAACAAAAATTAAAATTTAAAAATGGATTAAAAATACACAAATTCTAAATTAAGTGAGACAAAATAATATTTTAGCCAATGATAATAATACTTTTTTGTAATATATATTGAAAAAAAGGGAAAAAGCATTTTAACCTGTCTGAATTTCTATCCACAATTTATTTCTTACCAACCCTTACCTTTATTTTGATTTAGACGTTTTTTTTTACGAGAATTCAATTAGAAAAAAATTATTATTCTTTTGAAAAACAATTAAAATTATTAAAATATATCAGTAGAAATGAAAAAGTGGAAATTTACTGGTCTAAATAATTTTTTTTTACCAAATATGTAAATCAATTATTAATACATAGTTTAATTTTTAATTTTTTATTGAAATAATTCTACTGCAAGTCTTCACCTAAATACACTAGGCATACCAACCTCAACCAAACACTTCATTATATCAATACATACATAATTAAAATACAAATAAATTATAAATATCCTTAAAAAAAATATAATAATTTTAGAAAAATATATATTAAAATATCAAATAATTATTGGGAGAGAAGCTATTGATGCAATCAAGGAGCCCGTGTTTGATTTTAATGCAAATCTTGATGCTATAAGTGAGTTTGAAAAATTAATTGTGGTGAATTTTGAGAATATACTCAATGACATTGTAATTAATAATATTGTTAGATAAATTAAATGATGAAAAATTAGAATATTTCGAAGGGTATTATTACAAGTTTAATTTAGCATACTTTTTTATATTTAAAATAAAAATTTAAAAGGCAAATAATTAAGTTAGAGATAAATAAATAGAACGATTTACTAAATATTTTTTTTAAAATTTGATAGATTAAAAGTACAAAAATACCCCTGACTGGTCAACTTTCCAATCTGGGCAGACCAATATCTGTCTTACCATTTTTATTAAATTTTGCTTAAATTATCATGGATAATAATAAATTTATTATTTATAATAATTATTATTTTTGTGATACATTTTTTTTATTGAGAAATAAGTTTTTTTTTTCTTAATTATTAATTTTGTAATAGTTTATATACAAAATTTTGAATCCGATAATTAAGTTAACTTTATAGCTTTATTTACTCACATGTATATTATGAAAATTTACATTAAGTCATTTCGTAAATAATTTTCTAAATAAGTTATTGTGATTGAACTATCGAAAACAAAAATATTAATAATTTTTCAATTCTTTTAAATATTTCATAACTATGTTTAGTTGATTCGAGACTATTAATTAATTAAAAACTTAAATAAGAATTTCCACTAAGAAGAAGATAAAAAGAAATTAACCAGGGTAAAAGTAAAAACTTTAAAATAACCGTTGAAAAAATGATTTGGTAAATTTAGGAAGATAATGATAAATAACGCGAAACCCAACCTTACTGGGCCCTCTATTCTGGGTCCCACGTTTGACCACATCAACGCGATGCTACGACGTCGCTTCCACGGAACGGCCACGCCTCTATTTTATTTTATTTTTCATTTTTTCCGTCACAAATTATAAATTAAATATTAACAGTTTCTAATTTTCAGGGTGATTTTTACCCTTAATTCAATTTCCACACATTCTCCAACTAATTTAAATATATAAATAAAATACTTTTTTTTTATTTAATTTTCGTCACTTTTAAAAATTAATTTAAGATTTTTTTTATCAAACTTAATAAAAATTATAATTTTTGTTGTGCATAATTTTAATTTTTTATTTTCCTAACTAAACAACGAAATAATTTACGTAAAAGTTTGATTAATTTAAAAATAAAATATATTCTTTAAAGTTTTAAAATAATTAAGTTCAAAATTAAATGACAAATCCAAACCATTTGTTTTTTTTTTCTAAAATTTTAATAGAGTAAAAATTTTAAATACTAATTTCTTAAATTATAATATGAATTAATCTAAATATATATATATATATAAATTCCAATTAAATAAATGAATGGTAATTTGTGGAATATAAATTAATTACGTTCGTTGTCCAACCACCGGATCCAACCCCGTCACCACCGCCGCCCCGCTCCCTCATAATAGTATTTTATTGGAACCTACCATCCAGTATAAAAGCTATTTCACATTCACCATCTCCTCCTCTTTCTCTCTCTCTCCAACCTGGTCTTACTCCTTTCACATATCCAGCCAGGGCCGTCGTTTCTCACACATCTTGCCGGAGGGAGAGAATAAACGAAGAAGGCGACGGAGACGGAGACGGAGAGAGTTTGATTTGAATATCATGGCCCAGCCTTCCAACGCTGCTGATCTCAATCCTCAAACCCCTCACCCTCACCATCAATGGTATCAACAACAACGACAGTATCAGCAGCAATGGATGGCGGTGCAGTACCCTGCCGCCGCCATGGCCATGATGCAACAACAGCAGATGATGATGTATCCTCCTCAGCATTACGTGGCGTATTCTCACCATCCTTATCAACAGCAGCAACAGCCACAGCAGCAGCCACCGCCGTCGCAGCAGCAACAGCAGCAACCTCAGTCGCAGCGACCTCGCAGGCAGGGGTCAACGGACGACGTTAAGACGCTTTGGATTGGTGACCTTCAGGCCTGGATGGACGAGACCTATCTCCATAACTGTTTCGCTCACACCGGCGAGGTCTAACTTGCTTATCGTATCGAGTTTTTTTTTTTTTTTTTTTTTTTTTTTTTTTTTTT
>NW_019268529.1:3019638-3089747 GCF_002738365.1 Cucurbita moschata
TTTTTTTTTTTTTTTTTTTTTTTTTTTGTTCTTAACGAATCTCTATCTGTAATTTTTCCTTGATTTTTTCCTGTTAGATCGTTTTGAGACTTTCTGTAGTGAGATCGATCGCATTTCTTTATTATTTTTTTTCTCGCGTTCTTGAATTGATTTGAAGTTTGTGAATCTGTGGTCGTCGACATTATCATTGCTGCATCTTCTATTGTCCTGGAATTGAAATGGTGGTCCAAAGCGAGTCTACCCAACACGAGAAGAATTGTTACTAAAGATGCAAATTTTAGATTGATTTATTTTTGTATGAGCATCTCTCTTTTTCCAGCGATAAACTCAAGAAGGGCTTGCACTAGTAATTTTAGTTTTAGAGTGTGCTTTTCTTATTACTATTCCTCTGTCCTAGTTTTGACACTTCAATTATCCTTGCAATCTTAATGATAGAGACAATCAGATCACAAGTAATTTATGTGTAATGAGTGAAATTTTGGTCCCCAACTAGTAATTGCAATTTCACTATTAGTTTAGATGGTCTGTACTGAGGTTAGGTTGTTTAGCTCTACTAAGTTGAGATTACAACTTTGGAATAACATATACCCGGTATTCTTTTCTGAGTTTCTTGTTTTAAATTCTTTTGTGAGTTTCTTGTTTTAAAATAATTTGTAGCTGAATTTCTTCAAAATGATTGGTTCTTGGTGTCATTGTTTGCAATTTTGAATGAATTAGTGTGCATGCTAATATATGATTTCCATATATCTTATTTTACTGTGCAACATTTCTAAGTGACAATTGGTTGCTTCTGATTTTTACTGGCAACGTTTAGATAGATTAGCTGCAGACTGTGTTTTATGTTTCCTCTTGTATGAATCGATCTCCATCAAGAGCATCTTTTTTGGTCATCAGTTGACTGAACTGTTTCTCTTCCTTTTGCTTCATGAACACGCAGGTTTTCTCTGTTAAGGTCATATGCAATAAGCAAACTGGTCAATCTGAGGGCTATGGATTTGTTGAGTTCTATTCACATGCAACAGCTGATAAAGTGTTGCAGAACTATAATGGTGCTATGATGCCAAACACAGATCTGCCTTTCCGTCTCAATTGGGCAACCTTTAGTGGAAATGATAGGCGACCGGACACTGGTTCTGACCTATCTATATTTGTTGGTGATTTGGCTGCTGATGTAACTGATGCTATGCTGCAAGAAACTTTTTCTAGTAAATACACATCTGTTAAAGGAGCAAAGGTGGTTATTGATTCAAATTCAGGGCGTTCAAAGGGTTATGGATTTGTCAGGTTTGGTGATGAAAATGAAAAGTCCAGGGCTATGACTGAAATGAATGGGATATATTGTTCAAGTAGACCCATGCGCATTGGTGTTGCAACACCAAAGAAAGCATCTGGATATCAACAAGGTTATTCTTCACAGGGTTAGTATTGGTTCGCTTCTGGCATCACTGCTGGATGTTGTTGTTTATTGATCTATTATTCAGTTTTTCATGCTTTTTGTGACATTATTCTTTATTATGGGACATCCAAGTTGGAGTGTATTTCATCTTTTTGGTACTGTGTTTTTCTGGATGGCAAGTTTCTTTTTTCTTTTTATCTTTCTCCTCCTGGTGCAATGATAAGTGAAGCATTATTTTCAAGAAGTTTATGGAACCAGCTGGCAGTATTAATGTTTTTGGCTGTATGTCAACTAGAAGACTAGAAGTTTAATATTTCCACCTGACATGTGCATGGTTCTTTAGCATCTGTCCCAGTAATATTTTCTTTTTTCATGAATGGGTTTTAGACATTGGCATAATGAACATGGGTTTTGTTAGGCCTCCAATTGTGAATGTTTATTCTAGGCAGGGTAGGGAATGGAAAGAATAGTTAGTTAGCTGTGGAGCATTTTTTGCCTTTTTAGTGTGGGGAGGTAGTAAGGAACGTTTTATGAGATATCTTGGGAATTGTGGAGCATTTTTGGAGAGATCGACCCTCTTGAATTAGCTAGGAATCTTGTATGGTGATATTATCACTCTGTCTACTTTAACATAAATAAACGATCCCAGATACCTATAAGTTTTGCATTCTACCTCTTGTGTAGAAGATGTTATAATGATTGATTTATTTCTTAGTTATAAGGTAAGGTGTGAGTAAAATGCAGTTAATATGTTAACTCGTTTTTGAGATGAGATATTAATTGGATGCCTATTTCTGTTTTTCTTTAAAATTTTGTTTAGCTTTAGTTCTGGCTGGTGGACATGCAAATGGCATGGCTGTTCAGGGACCACAAGATGGCGAGTCGAACAACACGACTGTTAGTTTATTCCTTCCTGTCTCAATACTAATTTTTTTTTCCGGCTATTACATACCTTGCCAACTTGTTCTACTTCAGATATTTGTTGGCGGCCTTGATTCTGATGTTAGTGATGAAGATCTCAAGCAACCTTTCTCTAAATTTGGTGAGATTGTCTCTGTGAAAATTCCTATTGGAAAGGGATGTGGATTTGTGCAGTTTGCCAACAGGTATTCTTCTTATTTTTCTGTGGAGCTTTCTGTCGTTAAATATGCAGCTTCTATTGCCGATCTTTACATCTCGCAAGTAATTAGAGGTTACAAAAAGGCAAGGTCACTGGTCAAGTTGGATTGACCCGTGAAATAGCAGTCAGTTTTGTTTGCCATAGTAGTTAGCGATATTGGGTCTACGATTTATTACCTATATGCCTGTGTCTTCTTTTAGGATATTTTGATTATGTAGCCTGCTTTTCTAGAATATATGTAGATATGTACTTTTTTATGATAATAATTAGCTATATATTTTCAAAAAGTAATGGCAAACCAAATTGACTTGATAGTAATCACCTTTTCTTCTTCTTTTTATTACCTAAAAAGTAACTTTTTATTGTAATCACTGATTTACTTAATTGATGCTACCTTGATATAGATTATGATAATCATGGTAGTCACTCATTGACATAGGTTTTATTCTTCGCCCTATATGTTATTATTTTTTTTTCTGAGATTCAATTTCTTCAATACTAATTTTCAATTATGTTAATATTTCCAACGACCCCTTATTTTATAGAGAAGTAAACACATGCGCCAGTAAGCATGGAGGATATTTAGTTAAAAAGTAAAATTAGAAGTCAAAACTCTTTAGAAAATTTCCATGCATATTAAATCATTTATTTTTTCAATAAAAAAGTTGGAAAAAAAAAAAAAACAGGGAGTATATGAGGCCAACCGAGAGAAGTTGTGCCCCTTTTGTTCGGGAGGTGTATACAATTCCAGTGATCTATAAGCGATGTAAGAGCAAGACTTTAATCACAAAAATATGGGGAGAAATTACACCACGTTAGAGCAAGATAAATAAGGTATTCAAAAAAGGATTCGATTTCCAAAGCATTGTCCTTGAAAATACAGCAGTTACGTTAAAGCCAAGTTAACCAAAGAAAAGCTTTGTTGATAGAAGAGTAGACAACTTCCTTTTCTTTGCTTAAGAGATGATCCAAAACGAGGATTTCGAGAAATATAACGGTAACATTTGGGCAATGTGGAATCTGAATGCCATAAGAACCCTCTTCCAATAGGACCGTGCAAATTTACATGTCGTGAAAAGGTGCATCATAGTTTCTCCACTGTCATGACAGAGGAGACACCAGTTTGGAGAGGAAACAATCCATGAGGATTTTTTTGAGCAAGGTGTCGGCTATGTTGATGCATCCATGATTAAATTCCCAATTCCCGAATGAATTATTTTACTTTCTTTGGGACAGGGCCTTTCCATAAACGTACACAAAAATCCTTGTGCATAATGTGATCACTGGATGTAAGCTTTTTGTGTAAGAACTCAAGTCCACCACTAGCAGATATTATCCTCTTTGGGCTTTCCCTTTCGGGCTTCCCCTCAAGGCTTTAAAACGCATCTGCTAGGGAAAGGTTTCCACTCCCTTATAAAGGGTGTTTCGTTCTCCTCCTCAACCAATGTTGGATATCACAATCCACCCCCCTTCCGGGCCCAGCGTCCTCGTTGACATTCGTTCCCTTTCTCCAATCAATGTGGGACCCCTACCAAATCCACCCTCCTTCAAGGAACAACCTCCTTTGCGGCACATTGCCCGGTGTAGATACCATTTGTAACGGCCAAAGTCTACCGCTAGCAGATATTGTCCTCTTTGGACTTTCTCTTTTGGGCTTCCCCTCGAGACTTTAAAACGCATCTGCTACGGAAAGGTTTCCACACCCTTATAAAGGGTGTTTCGTTCTCCTCCCCAACCAACGTGGGATATCACATTTTGTGTTAGGGATTTTACTGTGAAGGGAGGTGCCTCTGTCATCCAGAGTCCATCTCCAAAGATCTTCGATATTGGGGCTTGGAGGAGGGGAAATAATGGTGGAAAGGATAGACCAGTCATTGAACTACATTCCTTCCTTCCCCCCAGTTTATTAGGAACTTCAAAGTTTTATAGAACAACCAAATTAAATGACATAGCTTGTCGTTTGAGAGAATTCTTACTAATTTTTTTGTGATCAGATTAGTCCATAAATCTTGAATTATGCAAGGTTGTGTTATCAAGCGATAAGGAATTCTCCCAAGATTGGAAGACGTGGACTTTTTAGTACTTGCTTTCTTAGTCACTGGCTCCTGCATGGGTGATTTCCTTGTTTATAATTTCATTTGATTTCTTTTTTTGATTAGAAGAAAAGAAATAATCAAGGAATACCCTATAGGCCTGGGAGGTAAGAGATCCCCTTTCCTAATAGAAGGATTATACAAGTTGCTTTCAGAAGCAGAATAGTTACAAAATATGCTGTATAAGGCTATCCAATTTGAAGCTGTAAACTTGGCATTCAAGTCAGACATGGGTGTTTGCTCTTTACTCATACAACAAGCTACCTTTTGCCCGGTGCCTAAAATGAGCTACTGAACACAATTGGGTGAGGAGATTAATCCTATATGGTCCCTTCAACTTTAAAGAAGCTAACTTTTGGATTCATTCGAAACTGGTTTAAACTCTTTCTCCCAATTTGAAGCTGTAAACCATACAGTCACAAAAATCAGCAAAATTCATTATAAGTAGTTTTGTAATTGGCATTTAGCCTTTATTCTTGCTTATTTGGACCCCTGCTTAATCTACAAAATGATAGGTTGGTTTCTTACCGAAACTATGAACTTCTTCTCAAAATATCTTTTTGCAACCTATCTTCGGTGCTGAGGCTTTTGTAAGCCAAAGTTCATTGATATAATTTTACTTCTTTCAGAAAATTTCCATCTCGAAATCAATTTGGCTGAAATATTCTGATCAAGCTTGCCTTCACCATGTTTGTTGAAACAATTGCCAAATTTGCAAGATTATACACTCAATCCTCAAATTTTGTAACTATATCATCATTTTTATTGATTAGCAAAAACAAGCTTTAACTTATGAGGAGCAAGCCCATTTCCTAATAATCCATCAAATAGATTCGTTCTAAAGAAATGAATGCTTTCTTTCTTTTCTCCCCTCCCCCTCCGAGAATTTCATTTGTACAATGAAGTTTTTTTTTTTTTTTTTTCACTTTTTTTTAAAAAAAAATTGTGAATGCTTGCTTGAATAGATTAAATTAGCAATTATACGTTGCTTGTTTGTACGCTCAGCTGGTTTCTTTATACATTTTAAAGACTGGCAAAGTTGATTGATTGATTTTTTTTTTTTTTTTTTTTTATCAAGTGTGTCTCTGGTGCCATTTTCTTCAACATCAATAATGGAAAGCCAAGAGATATGATCTTTAGCTTCAAGATGTCATAGACGAGGAGTGCCTCATTTTCCATTCCTTCTCTTTTCCTCCTCATTAGTAAGGTGGATTGTGTGTGTCTGTTCGAGGCCTTGAGGTGCAAAGTACAGTGACTCAAGGCTTCTTTATTAATTGGAAAAAAAAAACGAAATTTCCTAACCCTAAATGCTTAAGTCGGTTTCATAATCACACACACACACAGAAAAAAAAAAAAAAGTTTGTACCACACTTAAGCTCTATAAGGCTACTATAATGCTTTAGAAAACACTATGGATCTTATTTTATGGATGTAAGGGACAGAACCACAAGGAAACTTATTCCTTAGTTGCCTCCTTGCCAACAAATACTGGTCCTATGCACACACACACACACACATATTTTTAAGAAACTGAACGTTCATGGTGAGTAATGAAAGAAATACAAGGGCAGATAAAAATCCAACCCAATAAAAAGGAAGTCCCCAAAACCAACCAAGGGACAATAATCCAACAAAATCAAACCAATATCGTAATTACAAAAAAGTCTAGTGACCGATGATAGCAAGGAGGCATTAAACCTTGTCAAGTCCCAAATCTCGTCACAAGACCTTAAAGACTCTATTATTCCTCTCAATAAATTTCATCAAAATTGCAAAGAAACTAGCATGCCTCAAAACTTTACCTTTACCGGTACTATATTCTATCCTCCTTCAGATGTCACATAGCAACAAATTGACAACTGCCGACTGCTGAGTGTGTTTTCTGAAAATGGGGTTTCAAATTAAAATTTAAACTCATTTGCGTTGCAGGATTTTCTCATTTGAGCTACTTAAAATTTTATACTATTTTACTTAGTTGTTTAATCTACAAGTTATTCGGATGAATGAATTTTTGAAAGAAGTTTGGATGGATTTTTTCTTTCTCATAATTAATCCTCTTTTTATTTATATCAATATGAAAGTATAATGTAGTCGATCAATTTATACTTGAAAGAACAGTTGATGATTTGTAGATAAACAATGACTTAAGAAAATACTGAAGAAACCTATAAGAAGTGCAAATTATTGATTATGTTCTTGTTGTTCTTGTTTCTAATGGTCTTTAGATGTCAGTTTTCTGAGTCAGAAACATTTTTTGTATTTAAAAATAATATTAATTTTTAAGTATAGCTTCTGTACAACGCCATGGTCAAGGTCCTAAGTTTTCATGCCATGTTTCACGATATGATATCTCCTATTGTTCCCTTTTGTTTCAAGCAAAACAAACTGAGATATAAAGTTCGTAATGATTTTCAAGACAGGAAAATTTCTATTGTCTTGTATCCTTCAGTCCAAGATTTAAGGGGTAAATTTTTACAGATAAAGAAATACAACTAAAAGCCAAATAAAGGGGAACCCAACGGGACAAAAAAGAAGACAAGGGAATGAACAAAAGTTAAAGAAATAATTAAGGGAACAAAATACAAGGGAGGAAGGTCTATACGTCGGGTCTTCGGCAATACTGATAGTGGCTTGGTTATCACAGTAGTCTTCCATTGGTGCCTCTGATGTTACTTTTAGTTAAGATCAGATTCTTTGGATCCACATTCCTTTACATATTCCTTGTGTGAGCTCTTAATCAGGTTCAACATTGCTTCTTGAAAATGAGTTGTTTTTTACTCTGCCATATTACTAGGTTGCCCCACACAAAGGTGCAATAGGTGGCAGTTGATCTTCGATTTACTTTTGAACTTGCCGAATCAACATCTGTGAAGACTTCATCTTTCTTCTTGTTGACTTCTTGAGATATAGTCTTTCTCCAGGCATTCCTTTTAAGTATCTTAGAATCATGTAGACTGTTTGCGTATGTTCTATCGTTGGATTGTTCATAAATTGGTCTACATAGCTAACTGCCTGCAAAATGTGTGTCAGGTATAGTATCAAAGAACCTTGAGATGCTAATCCACGAAAAACGGTACAAAAAATTCAAAGGAACTCATCTAACTAACTCCACAAAAGAACCTGTAAGTTTGCCGCTAATGCTACTTCAATGAATTGTGAAAGACACAAGAATTAGCCTGGAACAGTTCCTTTGTGGAAATGTATGCAGCCAAACAAAGACTACTCGAATTGTTCAAGTGGATCTAGTAGCTTAGTAATTACCTTAGCTTGTCTTTAGTAATTACTAAGCTGATTGAGCGTTATTCCATAGAGATCTCAACCTGGCTGTGAATGAGATTTCCAACTAGTCTCTGATATATCTCTTTGTTGCCATAGTATTTTCGTTTCCAAAGTTGTAATTAGGATCAATTGGAGTACTGGTAGGTTTACACCCAAGCATTCCAATTTTCTTGAGAGAAGGTTTACCCAACTCTTTCCTTGAGCGAGCCACTTCAATGCCTAGGAAGTATTTTAGAGGTCCTAGATCTTTTACTTTGAACCTTTTCCCTCTCCCGTTCTTTCTTGATTTTGCAGGGTAGATTTTAATGTTACTAGATGGTCTCATGAGAAATCTACTTCCAGCTCCAACTAGAAGCATGGAAATTTCAGCCAATTCATTGAATATGCTAGCCTCATTGATATGCTAGCTCTTCCAAAATGGTTGATTTACTTGATTTTGTAATCGTGCATCCTCCTATCACTCTTTGATAAACTTGTTATCTTACGACCCGACTTTCCGAACACGTACCAATTAGAGCCGTTACATGAAAACAAGGCTTTTGTAAGGAAAAGATGTTTTGATACAAGTAAACATGCTCAGGGTACCCTTTAAAATAACCTTTGGAAGGCATGCATTTAAAACAAATCAAACTAACACTACAAACTTTTGAAATGCACAATCAATTCACAATCTCCCTGATCCACGTAAACCAAGAGTTTTCAAATACAAACATATTAATGTAGAAGCATTTGAAAACATAAAAACACTGGAGTCAACCCATGGTCTGTTCGCTTCACCCTATTCACCCTACTCAAACTTTCTTGCGCCATTCCAACACTTATTTAATCTAGAGTTACTTGCCTAACCCTAACAGAAAAACATCCTAAAATTAGCTAAATCCATGCAATTCAAGCCAAGGCAAGGAGAATTAAGGTCTACTGGCCTTGAAAGTCGAAGTAGAATGAGAAAAAGTGGTAGGACCAAAACTGGTCCAATTAAATTGGAGTTTGTGAACCAGTTTGATTGAACCGCTGGATGCTGATCCCAATATCGAAACAGTCACTCCTTGTGGCTTCAGCTTTTGGAGCTATGTCTGCTGCGCGATTTTCAACGACTACAGTTCCTTAGAAGCGGCAGAGACGACTTTGCTGCAACGAAGGAAATCAAATAGTGAGAATCCCTTGAGTTCTAAGCCCAAATCATAGCAAGATTGGGGAAATACACCCTTATGTTTGCTCCAATGTGGTGGTGGGAGGTAAGTCCCACTGGTGGTGGATGGTGATTGGTTGAAGAGAACAATAGAACTCGAGCGGTGGCAAAATCCCTTAATGAATACATGACGACGATCGAAGGAAAACACAAAAGATTTGGTGAAGCCAAGGAATAAATGCAACAACCTGGATGACGACGGTTGATCTTGGGCTGCGTGCACTATGAGAGGAGCTGACCTCACTCGACTTTTATAGCGAAGTAGGTCTGCGGCTAGTTTTTCCCGTTTTCCCTTCAAACAAATTTCAAGATGTTACAGCTTCCTCATTTTCCTTCAAACAAATTTCAGGATGTTACAGCTTCTCATCTCAGAAGGCTGCCTTTGCAAGTCTGGGCATGGAATTGTTGGAAGATTAGAGAGAATTACATCCAACCACTTTCCCCATCGTTCTGACACTTGGTTGGCAAAGATGGTTTCCTTCATTCTTCAAGTTTCTTTTACACGCGCTTAAATAATTATTTGTAGCACCCCAGGCCCACCGCTAGCAGATATTATCCTCTTTGGACTTTTCCTTTCGGACTTCCCCTCAAGGTTTTGAAACGTGTCTGCTAGAGAAAGGTTTCCACACCCTTATAAAGGGTGTTCCGTTCTCCTCCCCAACCAATGTGGGATATCACAGTCCACCCCCTTCAGGCCCAGCATCCTCGTTGGCGCTCATTCTTTTCTCCAATTGATGTGGGTCCCCCACCAAATCCAACCTCCTTCGGGTCCCAGCGTCCTTACTGGTACACCGTCTCATGTCTACCCCCTTTCGGGGAACAACCTCCTCGCTGGCACATCACGCGGTGTCTGGCTTTGATACCATTTGTAACGGCCGGGCCCACAGCTAGCAGATATTATCCTCTTTGGGGTTTCCTTTTCTGGCTTCCCCTCAAGGCTTTAAAACACGTCTGCGAGGGAAAGGTTTCCACACTGTTAAAAAGGATGTTTCGTTCTCTTCTCCAACCATATCACACTATTCTTCTTTTTCCTCTCTTCTAAAAAGTTGGTGGAGAGCAAACCCGCTCGTTGCTAACTGGGCCATGGTTTTTTCAGAAGCTTAAAGCATTCAAAAGTTTTCAAGGATTGGAATGTAAACACTTTTTGGCAGTTCACTGCTAACAAAACATCTCTTTAAAAAAGCTTGTCTGACATAGATTCTTTGGAAGAATTGGGTTCATTGAAGCCTAGCTATTTCCAGAAAAGGGTTGAAATCAATTTGAACTTCTTTCTATTGCTGCTTCTGAGGAACCTATTTGGCAACAGCGAGGTAAATTACAGTTGTTGAAAGTGGGTGATGGAAATACCTTCTTTTCTTTTTTTTTCCCCCATCGTATAATTACTGCCAATATGGCATGGAACACAATTGTTGAGGTGCTTGCTTGGTCGGGTATGAGGTTAGTTACTGACCAGGACATTGAAGATGAGTTTGTGACTTCTATAGAGCTTTATGCACTTGGAAAAGAGGTGGGCACACTATTGTACATTTTACTGGAGTCGCAGATTCTTTCTGCTGTTAACGAAATGGGGCACAGACAGTCCCTGGGGCTTCACTATTGAACTCTTAAAAAAATCTTGGAACATCCTCAAGATGGACATCGAGAGTGTTCACTGATTTTTTTTTTTTTTTTTAGAATGCTATTATCGATGCCAGTATGTTAATGTGACCTATATCTGTCTTATCCCTAGAAGAATTGATGCTAAATCGGTAGGCCTTTAAGTCTTACTGCTTGCCTTTACAAAATCATTATGAAGGTTCTCTCGAAAAGACTAAAGAAAGTGCTTCCATACACTATCTCCGACTACCAATCAGCCTTTGTGTGGCTAATAGATAGCTGTACCTGCATCTTATATTGCAAATGAGTTTATTGAAAATAGACGTTGCTAGAAGGAACCAGATGTGGTGATCAAATCTGACATTGAAAAGGATTTTGACGAGGTTGGTTAGGACTTTCTAGACCTTATTCTTCAAGCTCAGGGTTTTGGGCATCCTTGGAGGAGGTAGATTAGGGGTTGTATTTCATCAATTAACTTCTCCAACTAACTTCTCCAACTAACTTCTCCATCATTAACAATGGCTAGCCCTGTGGAATGATCATTGCTTCTACAGGTCTTCGACACGGTGATCCTTTATCACCTTTCCTTTACACCATTGTTATGGATGTTTTTTTTTGTAGAATGTTCTCCCTTGCAGAAAGGAGATGCTTGATTAATGTATTGGAAGTGGGTAGGACAGACCACTGTTTTTTTCGATTACTCCCTTACAATTGCGGATGACACTGTTCTTTTTTCATCTCCAGAGGTCTCTCACATTAATTATTTGTTGTATTCAAGAGTTTGAAGAAGCATCCGGGCTTAATATTTATTATCAGAAACCGATTTATGGGGGTTGATCTCGATAATTCTCCTGCGGAATCGTAGGCTACCGAATGGGGTTGCAAAAAGGTTGGTGACCTGCTGTTTATTTGGGTTTACCTTTGAATGGCAAGCCAAATTCTAATTCCTTTTTGCTGTCAATTGTTGAGAAGGTGCAGAAAAGGCTACGATCTTGGGAACCTCATATGTCAAAAGGGGGTTGATGAGACACTTATTCAAGCTACTTCGGCTAATCTCTCCATCTACCATCCATCCCTTTTTCCTATTTACTCAAAATCTTCTGCGTCTATTGAGAGATCTTTTAGGAACTTTTATTGAAGGGAAATTTTCACAACTTAAGATGGGATAAAGTTAAACACCCGTTTGAGGAAGGTGGCCTGGGGATTATTGGCCTAAAACTTAAAAATGTATCCTTAATGTTTGAATCGATTTGGCAATTTCACGAAGAAAAATTTGCTCCACGGAGGAGCGTGCAAACAACTTCTCAACAAGCATCCAACTTCTGGAGTTTTCTCCTTGAAGTTTTTGGTTGGCTTCTTCCCCCTTGATATGCAACTTTTTCTCTCTCATATGATCACTGGCCACCCTTTCAAGAAAGAAAGGAAAATCCTTTGGCTGAATTTTATTTTGGTTTCTTTTTGGTCCATGTGAATACCTCAATTCACCTATCTTTACCGAAAAGGACCTAGACCCACACTCCATACGTACCTCAATGACTTTTTTGGCACTCTCTTTGTGTAAATTGAATGCACGCTTTTGAAACTATAGTTTAACTACTCTCGTGACCAATTGGAAAATTTTTTTATTTAATTTTCTCTTATGAAATGTTGCTGTTTCTTTTTTTTTTTTTTTTTTTTTTTAATTTTAAAAATTGTATTCGTTAGATTCATAATGAAAGATTGATGAGTGTTTATACAAATATTTAGCTTTGTTTTTGGAGAGGACACTATTTCCAGTACTTACTCGAGCTTGATTTAAACTGACTCGATCATCAATTACATGCATAATAAGCGAGATTGTCCAAAAAGACTAAATGTGGGCATTAGTGAAAAAAGCACATAACCTATCTTGGCATACATTTTTTCTTCTTTTTTGTAGAAAAAATGCCGAGGATGCAATACAGGGACTGAATGGAACAGTTATTGGCAAGCAAATTGTTCGTCTTTCTTGGGGCCGAAGTACAGGGAGCAAGCAGGTTTGACCACGTGCCTTTTCCTTTTCAATGTTTGCCCATCTTTACTTGTCACTTGTCTTCTTGTGAATTTTTTTAGATTATTAGTTTTTAAAACTCAACATATGGCCTATGATCTTTAGAATATAAGTGTAGAAATGAGATTTGATGATAATTAGACACTGCTTGTATACAATATTAGACACATCAAAATCTGATGAACCCATGTCAACAACTTTGAATATATGTCGAACATTTATTGGACAAAAGGAATAATGGATTGATTTTAAAACATATGAACATTGATTTTGAAAATATGTTTATTTATGTCGAATCATCTAGAGAAATATATATTTAGTTTCTTCACACTATGTTCCACTGTTAGATCCTCAGGCATCTTTTTCATTGATCTCTCTAAACGACAATAATCGTAGCTTTTTTCCTCGGTTATATGAACACATTTTGAGGGTACTTTATCTTCAAAAGCCTTCGACGATGAACAGCCACTATTGATTCCTTTTCATATTTCTGAATAGTCTTATATTATATGTTGGCAGTGGAGAAGTGATTCTAATAACCAATGGAATGGAGGACGTTATGGAGTCCCAGGCTACGGTGGTGGATACGGTGGTTACTACGCAGTACCACAGCAGCAGGACGCAAACACGCAAGCCACAGTTGGCGCAGAGTTAATGGGTCATCTTGCCCCAGCTGCCGCAGTTAATGGCTCATCTTGAGAAAAGAGTATGACATTGCATCAAAACACCAATCTCTTAGCTTATTCACTTTGTTATAGGGAATTTATTTAAGTTGTGCTTAACTGAATCTTTATTTACCGAATCATGTGGCTTCATAACATTATTTCCTCATCATGCTTGCTACATCTGATGAACAATTTTGGGGTTTGGGTAGATTTCTACTATTATTATTATTTTTTCTTTAAGTTTAAATTTACAGATTATTATAATAATAATAATAATTATTATTATTATTATTTTCGTACATAGATGTTTGGAACCATAATGTTTAGACTATCCTAGTGACATGGAAACCTTAATCCATTAGTGAAGTAGTGACGAATGACGTATTCACATAGTTTCGGAAGGTTTTTGGTGAGTCTTTTTGCGATTAAGCAATAACTTTTTTTTTTAAGCGTGCTACTTTGTTTGACGTCATTTGTGAAGCCACGACAGAGGTATATTCAACATAACGCCCTGGCATAAGTATGACGACAGTCTCTTATGGTAGCTCCTTGTCGTTATGACTCTTGCATGCACTTGCTGTTACTTTAAACGTATATTGGAAAAAAGAACCAAACTTGCTTTTCACATGAATTTTTCATTTTTAAGATTTGATTTCTCCAATAATTTTCTATTCTAACTTATAAGCTAAAGCTACATGCATTCGACTTATAATTATATATATATATATATATATATGTATGGTGGATCCATTTTTGATCAATTTAGGAGGTTTCTCCAATTCATCTCCAACCCAATTTCCCTCAACTTTACTCTTCTTCCTCTCCCACCTAATCCTTCTTCTTCTTCTTCTCTTTTCCATTCATTTCCCATAAAAGCTTCCGCCGGCAGCCGAGTTTTCTTAGAGATGGAAGTAGTTGTTAGAGTCCCTCCGGCTGCCGACATCTTCAACATCGGCGGCAGCCCTTGCTCCTCCCACTACCTGTCCGCTCCTACCAGCCCCTCCCATGCCTTCAACTTCTTCTCCTTCGACGACGACGACGTTCCCATTGTCTCTCCCTCCGCTGTCCCCTTCGGCTGGGAGGAGAAGCCCGGCATCCCCAAGTCCCCCAAGTCCTCCTGTACCGATCAGGATTTTGAATTTGATTTTACTTCTCAGTCGTTTAGTAAAGCTTCTCTCTCCGCCGATGAGCTCTTCGACGGCGGTAAGATCAAGCCGCTTAAACTCCCGCCTGGATTTCAGGTACCTTTTTCAATTCTCTCTCCCTCACTTACATCTATGTTCTCTTATTATTCTTTTTTAATTTAAGATTATTATCAGTAAAATTAGTTTTTAATGAGTATTTTTGAAACACGTTATTAGAAATTCCATCGATAAGTATTTTTTAAATTTAAAAAAAAATGTAAAAAAGTTTTTTGAAAATCTTTAAAAGAAACTGGTATTTTTGAAAAAGTACTGAAAATAAATATTAACACTTTAGAAAAATATTTACTGGTAATCTTTTTTTTAATTTGAAAATATTATTGAAATAATTTAATATTTTATTTCTTTTATCATTTTTTAATTTTAAGAATATTATCCGTAAACTATAAATATTTTTCAATTTGTTTAAAAAATGTAAAACTAATTTTGATTTTTTAAAAAATATAAAAATGTTATTGAACCTTTTGAAAATTTAGTGATATTTTTTAAATGATTTTGAAAGTAAAATATTAATTGTTTTTGGTATTTTAATATTTTTTAAAAATATTTACGGGTAGTTTTCTTTTTTAAAAAGAATTTGAAAATATTATTGAAATATTTGAAAGCAAAATGTAAAATTGAAAATATTTTTATTAATTGAACCTAATAATTTTGAAAAATCTTATTTAAATTTAGTTAATTTAATATTTTATTCAGTCGAAAATGTGGTCCCCAAGACCGCCTCGAAAAGCAGAGAGCAGCGTCGACGACCCATTTGAAGCAGCGCTGATGAAGGAAACTGCGCTCGACGGAGGAACAACCGATCAAATCTCATACATTTCCTCTCAAACTGCGCTCGACGGAGACGACGGCGGCTCCCTCGCCGCCGCCGTCAAATCAAAGTCGGCGATCTCATTTTCAAAAGCCAACAAAAGATGGAGGCTGAGGGACTTACTGTTTCGCAGTGCATCGGAAGGCCGATCGACGGCGAAAGCTGATAAATTGAGGTCAAAGTACGTTGTGATTTCTGAAAATATGGACAACGACGTGAAGATTTCGAGTTTCCGGTCGGCCGACGGCGGAGATTCGAGGTTTCATTCCACGGCGGCGAACCGGACGGTTTCTGAGAAGTTGATGATTACGAAGAAGGGACTTTTGCCCATCAAACCGGGTTTTCTGGGCCGTTTCTGCGGTTTAACCGGTCTAGTATGCCGGAGATTTCCAGGGGAATTGGGTCGTTGACACGTGGATGAACCAGCAAAATTTTTAAATTTAAAATTTTAATTTTTTTGGTATTGTGTTTGTGGGTGTAAGACATATTCATAAATGAATGATTTAAGAAATTGAAGTTATAAATAAAACTATAAATTAATAAAAACATTAGAATGAATTAAAAAATACCCAATTTTAAAAAGTTAAAAGTAGATTTATAGTTATAAATAAAAATAATTAATATTTTATTTTAAAAAATTTCACTTAACCTTTAAACTTTTCAAAAACTTCAAACAAACGTGTTCTTAAAAATAATTAACATCCTTAAAAATAATTAATATTCTTAAAAGTCACATTAATATCCTTTCAATTTTTAAAAATTGTTTTAATTTTTTTTTACACCACTTGTCACGATCTCACTCTTGATGGATGCAGACTTGCGATTATGCAACACTCACTTTCCAACGACAAGTGAGTTAAGCCAATTCGTTCTTACGTCACCTACGGCCAAACGACGTATGCTCGAGCCTCTGGTCTCGATTTTAGAAAACGAGGACAGACAGAGATTTTTGAAAGAGAGATTTTGAAAGATACGTTATATATGCAAGCAAGAGAGTAACATCAACAGCTCACTCATGATATATAACTAGATAGGAAGAAGTTGACTAACTAATAAGATAAAAAAAAATTTATGAGTATATTTTTAAAAATAACTTAATTTTTTTAGATAATTATTTAATTAGTAAAAAAGAAATAAATAAATAAATTAATTAATTAGTTGCAAGAATTTTCAAATTCATAAGAAGCTTCATGAACATAGTTTTATATTAAAGTTGGGTTTGGTAGTATAATTAATATAATATTGTTGTCGGTTTGATAAAGCATTGACTATCGAAAATGAATACAAAAATAAGCTATTGAAATGGTCAAGAGTCATCTCGAAAAGCATATGATTAAAAAAAATTGTTATTAAGAATCAGAGTCGGTTTCTTCTTCTTAATTTTTTTCGTCACTTCTATGCCAAGACGTTGCATTTCGGGTTTAAATATGTGTACATACAATCAACAAGAAAAATCAAGGGACCATTTTTGTTGTTTTAAATGAGGTCACCGCTCCTGACTTGCATTGAATGAGGATCGTCTAGCTGTTTAGCTCAATGTTAACTGACATATAGAGACACTGATTACTTAATCCATGTCGGAAGCTAGTTTTGAGAAAACACATGGACCATCCATAATGACCAAACTGTACTAAGATCCCGTGCAAAAAATTTGGCAACAAACATAGATTCACCCTATACAACGACTTTGATGGATAACTATCTGGTCACGTCACATAAGGGTAATTAACACAATAAAATAATTGTCATCATAATAGCTAAATCATTATCAAACGTAGATTCAACCATACTTTTCATGCATCATATTCATACGATACATAAACCATGATACGTGCACGTTTATCTAAGAATTTTAGAAAACAAAACATTTAAAATTTGGTTATGGACCATCATCATAGGACCAAAATCAAGACTTTGATTTGCTTTATGAAACCGAAACAAATCTTAGGTCCACCTATGTGGTGATCTCGATCGCGCCTTCCTATTACCTTAGTGAGTAATTACCGGTAAATCATTTTATTATATGTAATCAAATCATATTAAAGATACGTCTTATAAACAATGTCACGATGCACAGTATATTTAAAATTTTATAGCTCAATCTCATGCATATACATCTAACAATTTTAAAAATAAAAAAAAAATGTTTATCATCGAATGTGATTATCGTCCCCTTAGCTAGAAGGTACATGCCACATCGCAACCAAAACACGTGAAATCATAAAATCCATGAAATTCTAGCTTTGAATAAGGAATATTGAGGCATATTAACATTGAAAATCAAACCAAGACGAGAAAAGTGGAGGGACCAAATGTGTCTAATGGTCTAATGGTCCAATTTGATGTTCTCGCCTATACTTTTCTTTGGCTCAAGCTTTCGAGTCGTATAGACCACTTTTCGTTAATGGTCGCACCCTTCCGAGCTCTTTCTATTTGTCTTTGTGCTATAAATCTAGTGGAGAGAGTGACATAGTTGAATATTGATATAATTAAACTTATCAACCTACCCACTTAAATTTTTGTGTCGGTTTAACATAGCATCAAAATAAAAAGTACTGAATTTGAATATTTATAATGTTGTTTCACGTAAGCTTCCATTAGCTACAGTAACAAAAAAAAAACTGAACGAATAGATCAAAATATTACTAAACTCGAGCCTCACCGAAATAAATAAATAAATAATAAAGCTAAATGTGGAGTTGGTGTTGGAATGTGTTAACAAAAAAGACGTGGTTAGAAAATATTGGTGAAAAGAAGAAAGCTAAGCGTTAGATTTACTTTATTACAATTGGGCAATTGTGAGTCTTATTAACGTCACTTTCTATCGTTCTCTTTAAAGTTTTCCCTTTTTCGTAAAGAAAGCTTTCTATGGCTTGCAAAGTTTTGACCGAATTTTTCAATCAAAGTGTTTGTATTTAAGAAGCATGAACTTTATGATATTAGTGGTGCTAAAATGGCAAATCCCATCACATCTATAACGACGCAGGCAATATTTAAAATTTGGATTCAGCACGTGATGATCTTGATATTCTTCTATGACATGATCATATTATTTTTTTCTCGCTTGTAAGAGTAAAGACTATCTCTACAGACCAACACGAGTTCTTTGAGCATGTTTTGTCTTCACTCGTATGTTTCATATACTCTTGTTAGTATGTGCATGTAGTAACTTTCTATTCTTTTAAATTTTTATTAATTTTTTATTCTCAGAATCGCTCTCATTCAGATGTTGTCCCATTCATTTATGTACTCTTCATTTACTCGAATGTCACATGACCATCAACTTTCGCTTTGGTTCGTCCCCGAACCATACTTTATTAGGAGAGGTACCACACTGATACCATTAGTAACGACCCATGTATCAAGTGCCGTATCTGGATTAGTAACAACCTATGCATTAAGTGTCATATCTGGATTTTAAATCTTATGTCTCACTCAGTAAGATCCATGCATTTGGTTAAAATATCTAAATTTGAATAACTACTTTTAACCTTCTAAAATGTTTACCCCTCAAAGATTTTTGCACAAAATTTTTTATAAACATGTTCACATGTTAATACGAGATGATCATCGGTTCTAATGTTCTAATATTCTATTTAAATAAGATGAATTAAAACGATATTTTGTAAATAAGTAATTATCTTAAATATATTATTATTTTATAAAATTAGTGACTAGGCCATAGTGTCGTTTTTTTAAAATAATTTCAACCCATTGACGTGGACCAATAGATGTCCAGTCAAATGGGAAGACCCAACCAAAATGAAATAGACATTAGAGGATATGAACAAAGCTTTAAATATTTCAATCGATAAGATTTTCTTAATATTGACTAATCAATAATTAAAATTAAGAACGAGAGAAAATATGATCTATTCAATTTCAGCGTACAAAATAAATAATGTGCTAGAATTAACACTACTAATCATTCCTAATCATGATACTTTAGTGACTTAAAATTAGTGTTTATCACAAGATTTCTGTGTAGAGTGCAAGACATATGTATGGGGGAAAACATGTCAATCAAACCTACTAGTAGGAATGATGAGACATGATCATTTATGAGAGAACCTACGTCGATTGGAGAGAACGAAAACTACTTTATAAGAGTGTAAATTAGAAACCTTGAGGAGAAGCTTAAAAATAAAGTCTAAGGATAACAATATCTGTTAGCAGTGAGCTTGAGCCGTTACAATTTAGGGTAAGCAAGAAGATGCGCATAGTACCTATGGTCTCGTTGGTGTATTTCACAGAGAGATGTGTTGGACATCCTAAAGAGAAGGATGAAATAGAGTCGTCTTGACACAAACAACTGTACGTGAAACTTCCTAATCGTAAAATTTTTAAAAAATGGAAAACTAAGAAAAATAAAAATAAAATTGCTAAACAAAACCTTAAAATTTTAGTTTCCATTAATGGCTAGTTGCAAAACTTCATCGAACACAAGCAAAGCATGAAGAATAGCAAAACCCTATACCTCATTTAACTCGACCAATAAATCCAGATGGATCATCGTGAAAGAATTTTTCGGCCTACAAAAAGTCAGATTTGTGCTCGAGAAGATTATCGAGTAATCAGAGATTAAAAAAATAAAACATTAGAAATTTTGTGAGGCAAAAAAATATCAAATGGGCTACATGAAGCTGGCATGCCTGTAAACTCGAGCATGGTATTCGAAACGTTTTCCTAGTTATATCGAGCTAAATGCTTTCAGGAATGAAAATATGCAAGGCAGCCAAAACATATCATCCAAAAACTCTCCTAGAATTGTTCTTATATGGGATAGACACGTTACATCATAGCAGCACGACAAAATGAAGACAACGGCTCAACACAACATTCAGGGACCGACCATTTTTCTAAACCGCCTCAAATGTCGTAGTTTCAACCAACATTCAGCCATAATCTACAGCACCTTAGCATGTTAAGGAGACACAAACGCATCCCTTTGTTCCTAACTTACATACCTCAAGCTATCTGTCAATGCCATATTACTCCATTCTTGCAGTTCTCTGCCATTTCATATACATTTTTCTCAGACAACCAAATTCCTTCTCGAATCAACATTGAATCTACAAGAACAACATTGAATTCAGAACTTAAGATAGCTTAATCTAATAGCTTTCTCACATATGATGCAATCAGATGATATTACTCAACTAGCTTCTGCGTATGCATCATTACTCTTAATGTATCGGCCCAAGCCCATAGTTAATAAACAGATATTGTCCTCTTTAGGTTTCCCCTTCCAGGCTTCCCCTCAAAGTTTTATAACGCGTCTGCTATGGAGAGGTTTCCACATCCTACAAAGAAATGCTTCGTTCTCCTCCCCCACCATAAAACAGAAACAAAACTATCTATCAAACATGGCAAGAATGAAAAAACTACAAGAAAAACTTACATTTGAAGAACAGAGGCTGGAAGCTCATCTTCCCTTCAAAAGAATTGATTAAACATTAGCTATCTTGATGAAAGCCTATGATGCAAATCATCAGCCAACGCCTGCCTCACACTTTCACCATAGTAACACAGGGATTTCTCACTGTCAAGGATGTCAGGCGCAGGGCCAGTCTCCTCTGGATCCTTCAAAGGTTCAGGCTCTGGCTCCTTCGCAATTTGACACAAATTATGCAATACACAACAAGCAACAATGGTCTGTGGAGCATGGCTTAAACCCACATTCAAATCCTGAAGAATCTTCCACCTAGCCTTCAGCAACCCAATTGCGTCAACCACAACAGACCGACCCTTCATTAGCATTCCATCGAACAGGTTCTGTGCAGGCGTGCCGATGCCGTTTGGCGAAAATGGTGTCAACAGGAAAGACAACAGAGGATAGCCCCAATCTCCAGCAATGTAAGGACGAACATGGTGACCCCTAACATTGATAACCTTGTCCCATACAATATCACCAGAAGTAAGCCTATGGTACATTAGACTATCCCTAAAATGGCTGGCATCATCACTGCCACCAGGAGCTTTAACGCATACATCCCAGAAGATCTTCTTGTTGTCAGCAACGACCTGAAGCAGAACCGATGGATACCCAAATCGGCAATTGTAATTAGTCGAAATGCTCTGGTCGGCAGGCAATCGACGAAGCTTGATTGGACTGCTATCAATGGCGCCACACATATTGGGTAGAGAAGTCAATTTTTCAAAAGCTTGAGTTGTTTCAATCAAGCGCCGACGACTGACCGGAATTTTGATGAATTCAGCGTAGAGTTTGGTGGCCAAAAGACGGGTGACCATGTTGGTGATTTTGGAAACGAGATAGGGTTCGAGGGAGAAACGAGCAGCTAGGGTTTTAGCGGAGAGGCCATGGCAGAGACGGGAGAGGACCATGGCAACGGCGTAATCGGAAGGGAGAGAGAGATTGGAGAGGGCAATGTGGGGTTTGAGTTTGTCAACGATGGTGGTGAAGACAGGGTGGGAGATGCCATAGAGGGAGCGCCAATGGGCATCGCGAAGAGGGGCTTCGAGGGACCAGATGTGGTCAGTGGAGAAGGCGCGGAAGGCGGAGACGGAGTAATTGGAGGAGGAGGAGGTGGGAGGAGGGGGAGTGGTGGTGGAGGCAGCGGAAGGGGAGGAAGGTGAGTTGGGGCGAGAGGAGGCGATGAAGGAGAGAACGGAGGCGATGGTGAAGAAGAGGAGAGGTGCGGCGGAGGAGGAGGAGAGGAGGGAGGTGGGGGAGTTGAGGGAGGCGGAGGAAGGGGAGGAGGCGGAGGAGGGAGTGGAGGGGAGGAGGGAAATGGTGGGATCTAGGTAGTTGTGGAAATGAAGGAGGGTTGAGAGCATTAGTAAGAAGGATTGATCCATCGACTTTGGTTCTTCTCGCCGGAAACGGAGGTCGGTTTAGGGGACTGATTTAAGGGAAAGGGTTTCTTCCAAGAATTCCGCGACAGTTCTTGAGAAGCAGAGCTTGAGCCTGCTGCAACAATGGCGGATGCCCGGAAAACCAGATCGGTCTGGTTTACTCCTTCAACCTGCCCAAGCAAGACGGGCCTGGGTAGATCATCATCTTGGGCTCGGCCCATTAATTCTTCCCCATCTAAAAGGTATGAATTATTATTAGTAAATCAATTTTGAAAATAAATAAATAAATTTCGTTTAAATTTTTTTATTAATTTAAATTATTAAAATAATTTTCATTCCTTTATCTTAATTTTTAAAATTTTAAATTTATTTTGTAATAAATCTTAACTATTATTTCTTCAAATAAATGAATTTAATAAAATTATAAACAATTACTCTTATTTTAATAAATGATTTTAAGAAAAATATTTTTATATTTTTATTATTTTTTATTTTAAACTTTTAAAATGGTTTATTTTTTTACATCAACTTTTACCCTAAAAATTATAATTTTTAGCTCTCTGTCTAAAAATGTTTTAACCCGACCCATGCTCTTAATTTAATGTTATAAATGAATGTGGTTTAATTTAGGTTGCATTTAAGATTGGATGTAACACAGTAACCATTTTTGGACAATTATTATTACTAACAAATGCAGTTTTTACTATAAATGAGGAAGCAAAAACAACAATTTATTCATAACTTTAATTTAATGAATTTAATAGAAATGAACCATTTCACACTTAGAAAGCGTTCATATCATCAAGAAATTATAACTGAATTTGAATGTCATTAATTCAATTCTCTCTATAAAACCCCTCAGCCCCAAATACAAAGGCCATCATCAACATCTTAGACATGGCTTCCTCGTCTTCCGCTGCCATCCTCGTCCTCGTTGTCTCTTGCATGTCAGTTGTCTGTTCGGCCCGAGGTCCGAAAAAGATTGTCGTGGGCGGTCATCAAACGTGGGAGTTTGGCATTGACTATAGTGATTGGGCGTTAAAAAATGACCCTTTTTATGTTAATGATGTTCTTGGTGAGCTTAAATTGAATGCATGATATTGAATAAGGGCGAATTTGTTCAAAGGTTTTGTTTTTGCAGTTTTCAGGTACCCGGCTCCGAATGGATTCGGATCTCCTCATAGTGTTTACTTGTTACCGAACTTGGAGAGTTTCTCGAACTGTGATTTTTCAAAGGCTCGAGAGGTAGCGAATACGAGCCAAGGAGAAGGAGATGGGTTCGAGTTCGTGCTCGAACAATCTAAGACTTACTACTTTGCTTGTGGTGAACGCAATGGGTTGCATTGCGTTGATGGAAACATGAAATTCTCTGTGTTACCAAAAGCTTACTAGAAGAATATTCGTGTTCTTTTAAAAAAAATAATGCATTATCCAACCAAATTCATTCCTAACAACGTTATGAATTTCTTCTAATATGTCTTTATATTCATTCGAGACGTGTAAACTACATATATAAATTATATACAAATTACTATTGTTTAAAGTTTATTACAAAACGTAGACTAGAGAATAAGATACAAATTTAAACGATACTAAAAGACCACAAAATTCACGCAAGACTGACGGCCCTGGGACGACCCTGTCTATGACTGCATAGCTTCTGAATACTCCTCTATCTCGACCAATAGTCAGTGAAAATCTAAAAAACGAAATGTAAAATTGAGTGAGTACAAAATACTCAGTAAGAAACCTACTTGTAGGCTCTCATCGCATCCCATCCTAATAAGTTACAACGGGCTTTTCTTTGGGTTCTAGAAAGTTCGAGCCTAAATTCTACCTAATCTTCTGGGAAGGTCTTGAAGTTCTAAGTAGTTTTCTTGTCTATCATAAATCCACTCTGGGTCTGGAAGTTGTTAACTCATTTCTAGCGTACTGAATCTACTAGACAACGTAACTTAGCTTAGCGTACTGAATCTACTAGACAACGTAACTTAGCTTTAGAGTGGATTTTTTTTTTCTCGTACTTTGTAAGCTTACTTTGCCTTGGTAGATGGCGCGACTTCATCACATGTCAAAGGACAGTATGATGTTTTTCTCCAAACATCATTATGTAAGATTAACTAGCGATTCT
Organism: Cucurbita moschata; assembly: GCF_002738365.1. Lineage (NCBI taxonomy): Eukaryota > Viridiplantae > Streptophyta > Magnoliopsida > Cucurbitales > Cucurbitaceae > Cucurbita > Cucurbita moschata. The sequence continues at coordinate 3,043,966 of NW_019268529.1, forward strand.
TCCACATGAATCACCACAATGGCAAAAGTCTAGGGTAGTGATCTCGCATACTAACTAGCTGCTAAGTTTACCTATGTGTTCCATCTCACCCTCGGAGGATGAGTTTATAGTACAATAATACTATTCAAGGAGCCTCTTGTTAGCTTTTTGGTCCTTAATCTCAAATTAATTAATTGATATTTTATGATAACAAACGTGCATTTAATTACTAATAATTTCAGTGTTTTGAAGTGTCCAATAGTATAAAGATTGGAATGACAATTATAACCCCTTTTGAATCACTCAAATCACGACTAAAAGAAAAGATTAGAATTGAAATAGATGCAATAGAAAGACGATTCTAATACCTTTTGAATCACTCAAATCAGAACTAAAACGAAAAAATTAAAATTGAAACCGACAGAATAGAAAATATTTGACCTGATGACATGAGAACTGAATTGGCATCATCGACCAATCAAACAACGAGACATGAAGTTTGGGGAGAGTAACAATTGGTGACCGTCTTAGTTGCTTTTAAAATAAATTAATTATATATAATATTATATTTAAAAAAATAACAATAAATAAATAAAATTTTAACTTATGGTCTTGGTTATTATTATTTAAAAAAAAAATTCAAAATTACGACCGTTGATCATTAGTATCATTCTTATATTATTTATAATTTTAAATTAAAATTTAAAAAAAATTAAAAGGAAAAAATTTCAAATTAAGCCATGATTTTTGTCGCTCATCTCCCAATTTAGACATATCCTCTTCTCACAATTGTTCTTAGTCCTCACTTTTGCACTCTAAATAAATAAATAAATATATATATATATATATATATATATATATATATATATTTTTTTTTTTTTGAGTTGGTGTACGCATCCAACAATTGGTATGAGAACAATTGTTGGGTCTAGGGTTCGTGAAGGCCAAGTCTAGGAATACATATACGAACTTGCCTAGGATCCATGTGTGCGAGTGTGTGAGTCCCACGTTAGTTGGGGAAGAGAACGAAATACCATTTTATAAGGGAGTGAAAACTTTTTCTTTGCAGGCGCATTTTGAAGCCTCGAGGGAAAGCCTGAAAGGTAAAGTCCAAAGAGGACAATATCAACTAGTAGTGGACTTGGGCTATTACAGCGCACGATATAAGCCGTGTGCAAAGAAATACTACATATTCAATACTGCCCGGACTAGAAGTTGAGACAAATATCATGAAATGATGTTAAATGAGAAGTCTCAAACACAATTACATGTGATTGCATTTTCTAACTCAAAAATGGAGTCATTTATTGAGTATTTCTTTAAATACTCGACTCAAAGTAAAAACAAGACACTTATTCATGAGCATTTTATCTCGCCAAACACGTGGATTAGGTTAAATATATTCTAAGAAGTGCCTTCGAAGAAACCACTGATATCAAGCTTGAGCTATTGGTGTTACAGAGAACTTCATGGATCCAAGTTTGCAATGGAAGCCATTGCCTTCACCGCAAGCAAAGTAGTAAGGATTTTGCTGGTTGAGTACAAACTCAAAGCCATCTCCACTTCCTTGTGTTAAATTTGCTACCATTTTGGCTGTTCCAAAGTCACAATCCACCAAGCTTTGCATGTTTGGTAGCAAATAAACGCTATGGGTACGATCGTATTTGAATACTGCAAAAAAATAATTACTTTTCATAAGTTCGGGAGTGAAATTTTTTAATAATAAGCATTAGAAATCACGATGTTAAGGTTACCTAGAATATCGTTTAGATAAAAGGGTCCGTTTTTTAGTGCCCAATCATTATAGTCAAACCCAAGACGCCATTGTTCTGATCCACCTACGATGATTTTTCTTGGAATTTGTGGAGTCGGTGATGGAGGTGGTGATGGTGATGGGGATGGTGATGGTGATGGAGGTAGTGATGGTGGTGGTGGCATTGGTTGTGGTGGCATTGGTCGTGGTGGAGGTATTCGTGGTCGTTTTGATGGTGGTGGTGGTGACGATGGTGGCACCTGTCTTGGTGGAGGTATTCGTGGTCGTTTTGATGGTGGTGGTGGTGATGGTGATAATGGTGGTGGCACCTGTCGTGGTGGAGGTATTCGTGGTCGTTTTGATGGTGGTGGCACATGTCGTGGTGGAGGTATCCGTGGCGGTCGTGATGGTGGTGGCGGTGATGGTAGACACCTTGATTGTGGGGTTATAGAGAACTTCATGGATCCAAGGTTGCAATGGAAGCCATTGCCTTCTCCACAAGCAAAGTAGTAAGCTTTTTGTTGTTTAAGAACAAAATTAAACCCATTTCCACTTCCTTGTGTTAAATTTGCCACCAATTTAGCCCTTCTAAAATCACACTTGTTCAAGCTTTGCATGTTTGGTAGCAAATAAACATTATGAGGAGGAGTTGAACTGTTCGGAGGATCGTATTTGAACACTGCAAATCGTTGAAACCATTCCAAAAAGTTAAGCTTCGGAATTAAATTTTGTAGATAAAAATGAATTTATAAAAAGCTTACCTAGAATATCGTTCACATAAAATGGACCATTCTTAAGTATCCAATCATTATAGTCAAAGCCAAGACGCCAATATTTAGAACCACCCACTATAATCTTTCTTGGATTTTGTGGGGTCGGCAATGGTGATGATGGCGGTGTTCGAGGCCGTGGTGGTAGTGGTGGAAACCATCGCGGTGGTGGTGTTCTAGGCCGTCGTGGTGGTGGTGTTCGAGGTTGTCGTGGTCGTGATGGTGGTGTTCGAGGTTTTTGTGGTCGTGATGGTGGTGGTGTTCGAGGTTGTCGTGGTCGTGATGGTGGTGGTGACGGTGGCAGACATCTCCATGGTGGTTGTGGCAAACATCGTGATGGTGGTGGCGGGAACCGGGGACGTTTATGCCTAGAACTGAAAAGAAAAGTGGTATTACGAGCCCTAAACCAACTCGGGTCGGCCGAGCTTAGAGTTGACATGCACGCTAACACGAAGAGAACGATAACGTTAGAAAATATGGAAGCCATAGTTAGAATGTGAAGCTTTTCCTGATAGTTTTGTGAGAGTAATGGGGTATTTATATTGTGAGAAATGTGCAAAAAAAATCAAATATTTGGTTTGTAAAATGTCCACAATTTGGGTCTTCCACTTGTGAGCCTAACTTTCATTAAACTTTTCATAGTGCAATTCAAACATGATGGCAAGCACTAATGGTTACCCAAACAATTATTAACATCATACGAAGTGATATTTTCACTATTTTTTTAACATGAATAATATATTAATTCAAATTTTCTCGACTATAATAATAATTTATTGAATTAATATATTGACAACGAGAGTTTCTTAATGCACCACACTTAAATGGTGTGCGAAACCTCTGTATTTATAATCAAATACATTACAGGATATGGAAACAATAATATATGGAAACATTAAAAAACAAATATCTTATATATGGTAAACTATAATTTAGTATTAAATATCCTTAACATCTCTATCTTTGAAAATATATGGAGCTTAAAAAATTTCTCTTTGAAGCGGGACGAAGACGGGCAGATCAGAGAATTGACCAGGGATGTGGACGGAGAATATAATCCCCGTCCTCAACCTCATTTATCTAACGGGAAAAAATCTCTTCTCAATCTCTCCCTCATTCTCCATTTATACAATAAATCTCTGCCTGTTTAGTGCATGTTCCCAGGAGGCCTCCACCCAACCGTTAAATGGAATATTATCTCTAATTATCTTGATATTTTGTAGACCTTAGTCAGTAAATTAGAGTATTTTTAAAGTTTCAGTCTATTAAATGTTCAAGAGTATTTTTAAAATAAAATATTAATTTCTTGAACGGAAGACCAATGATAGTTGAATTTTTATAGGAGTCTTGCACTAATATAAAGAGTCAATAAAAAAAATGGGAAACCTATGGTTTTAATTATGGGTATAAATGAAAAATAATAGTGTGACAATTTGAAGCATAAAGGTGTGGTTTTACCAATATGACCTCTCTAAATGTGATGACATTTTAGTGATGTCATGCTGATGCTCTTCTATCCATAATATATTTCTTTATTCAATAACTTCATTTAGGTTTCTTAATTTTTAAAAAATACCATAATTGAAAGTGGTCCTAATATGGAGTAAAACGGACCGAACATGAAGGTAGTCGAGCTACCATCAAAAGAAGAGAAAAAGAGAAATTTAGGTCAAAGTCCAAGTTCTCTGGTTTGAGTCTGACCTTATGAAGCATTCTCGACCCTGTGATCCTAGCTCATCCCAATTCTGCTTCTCTGTTGTCCTAAATCTAAAAAGATATGACGAAACTCTTATGGAAAGGTATATAAACACTTTTTATCTATCGGGACAATTTATGTCACCACTGTGCACTACTGTAACAGCCCAAGTCCACCGCAAACAGATATTGTGTGGTTAACTCATTAAGTATCACCATCAGTCTCACGGTTTTAAAATGCATATGCTAGGGAAAGATTTTCACACCCTTATAAGAAATGTTTCGTCCCCTCTACAACCGACCTGGAATCTCACAACCACATCGATATGCATGTTTTTCTAATTTTGGATGTCACGTTCTTTCCCGACCTATTCTCTATGTGTCTATGAATTTCGGTTAAAGTTTCATGGCTCCAAGTGGAGTGGGGATTGACTTAGTATTTTCAACCCTTTCCTCTTTTCTCTTTGCTTTTCCATTGATGGTGGAAATGGAAACTTAAAGATTTGGACTTTATTTGTTGTTTGGATGGAGGCTCACCAACCCATTTCCTCGTCTCTTAAAAGATCTATTTTGGTTAATCTACCATTTTGAAAATGGTCCAAGGGCTACATGTACCTTATAATAATTGTATGACTTTTTCGATTTTTTAATATGGAATCTTCAACGTGTCGGTACCACTTTCGGTTTACCATTTTTTAACTCAATACTCGTTCGGGCTTCATGGGTTTACCATTTTTTAACTCAATACTCGTTCGGGTTTCATGAGTTTAGCTATCATATTAAATAAACATTGAGTTTTCATATCAAACTCAATTGAAAATAAGATGAACCGTGAGTTTCTCATCTTCTGGATGTGAGAATCTTAACAAATTTGTTGGGAGAGGAGTTCCACATTGACTAAGGGAATGAAGTAAAACAAAGTAACAAGAGCTTATGCTCAAAGTGGCATATCATTGTTAAGAGATGTGGTTCCTAACATGGTGTCAGGAGTCATGCATTTAACTTAGTTATGTCAATATAATTCTTAAAAATGTCGAACAAGGAGATTGTGAGTCTCAAAGTTGTAGTCAAAATACTCGCTCTAGAGAAGGAGTCGAGCCTCGATTCAAGGGAGGCTCTATGATGTACTTTGTTCGATGGGAGAGTCCCTAATTAAGGGAATGATTATGCGTAATTGGTCACTTCACGATATCATATAAGCCTACATTAATACCGGGTCTCTCTATTTCCAAACAAATTTGTCCATCAATAATATGGATCACATTAGTGGGAATATAGGCCGATATGTCTCCAACTTGTATTTCAATCACGGGTAAGGCGGTCAAGCTACCTGCATCTATCTAGTCCAATCGTTTAGAAACTCTTTCTAAGGGACGGGAATGTAGAAATGTAAATAGAAAGCTTGCTTGAAAAAGCCTCACGACCTGGTGATCGGCGTAACAATAATGATATTTATCAATATGCCAACGCCTATCACTATTGTAAGAAGTTGTGAGATTCGGAGGTGTAGTCAATTGGGTAAACTAAAAGTGACTCAACAGCTATTCGAGAGTTCCATAAGCCTTAAAAAAGGCTCTATAATGTACTTTGTTCAGGAAGATTGTCGAGGATAGCCAATATGAAATTAGTGTGATTTAACTTAAAATGAATAACAAAAGGACTGAAAATCCTTCAAAAGCTCAGTAGCAAAAACACAAGAAAAGAAACCCCTTTTGGGTTTAGAATTCAAGCCCCTCCATCTGCCTGTAAATGTTGCTCTCAATGCCCTTGTTCTTCTTTTATCTCCGGCAGAATTGGCATTGCCATAGGAACATCGCCTCCCGCGTGGCCGACCGTGGAGGCCTCGACGGTGGAACGTCGTCAACCTTGCCATCCAAACAAGATGAGCATTTCTTCTCAACCCATCCTTCAACGTCATACTGACCACCACCAACTACACGACGACCTGAGAAAAGCCTCCCGATCATCCCGGCTACGGTGCCGAGAATCACAATGACTACAAGGACAGCAATGACAGGGCCGAATGGCCCATCGGCACCAACATGGCTCGAGGCAGCTTGTCGGGGCATCATCTCAGCTGTGGCAATGGACATTATGTTCAAAGAGAATAGTTTGTGAGGATTTTATTGGTGTCTTTCAACATTTGAAGTTAGTGTGTGACTCAAAATTGTGTCTTTATTTCAAAAGGTGAAAGGGTTTCAAGGGATTGAAGTTAGTGCGTGACTCGAAATTTTGGATTGATCGAGTAATTTCAATAAATTTCACAACTCAATCTAACTCTCTATCTTTCGGTTGTGTTGGGTTGGATAGTCACGTTGTTCTTTTTTTTTAATTATTTTTAAAAAATTATAACTAAAATCTCATCCCGCTCAAATATTTAAAGTTATTATAGATTAATTTTTTTTTAACTTAAGGTAAGATTGGGTTGTAACCCTATTGTCGAGTTTGTGGGGTTTACGGGACAGAAAAATGTAAACCCACAAACCAAATTGAATTTTAGGTTTTTCAAAAATTTATCCCGACCCAACTTTTATAATTGAGTAATTCAAATTGGTCGGATTATCATGTCATATAAACACTCATAAAAATAAAATCGTTCGTCCAAATATACGATACATCTCACAACCCAACTAGGTCATTTTACCAACTATGAACTCCTAACATTTTATATGTATTATCTTTCAACCAAAGATAGATCTATAAACATAGATCCATAAAGAAAGCTTAAAATTCCGAACTCTTTGTTTTTCATATAACTTCCCTATCGAATATACTTTCAACCCTTTCTCGCCCTGATTCGTTCTTCGTTCTTCGTTCGTTCTTGAACACCTTTTAATACCCATCATCGACTTTAACAACGTGACAATTCTTTCGAATCTGCCCGTCACGGCCACTCAAAACCCCAACCATGTTCAACCTAAACATCGACTCAGCAAAGTCATCATAAAACAAGTTCGTATCAAAACTATATTGTCTAACCATTTGAGCTGTGTTGCTGTCGGCCATTAGACCATGGTCGGACTCCAAAAGCCCCACGCCACTAATCAAGTTCGTGTAATACTCATTGTCGAACCTGTCAACAGTGGCCACATCCAGAGGGGCCAAATTGGCGTTGGTGCCGTCGTTTCTGTTGGGGCACATGGATTGCAAGTCCGAGAGCATGGCTGCGTTGATGTCAGGGTCGGGCTGGCCGGAGCCCTTGTAGTTGAAGAGGCGGACCTTGAATGTCACGCAACGAGCGAAGCCGATAGTGTGTGCGCCTGATAGCACGACGAGGTCCTTTAAATCGAGGCCCTTTGAGGTGAACTTGGCGGTGTTATTCTCTAGAGATGCCCTCGGAGATGGGAGTTGTTCTTGAACGGATTTGAAGTCTGCTTTTAAGCCATCTCTACGTCCTAGTGGAAGGCCCCAAGATGGCCCTTCGACCTATGTGGTGAAATTAATACTCTCGTGTTAGGTGAATAATAGAAAATTTGAGCCGGCTAGCAAATTGACATTTTTTTTATCGGGACAACTCAACCAACTTGAAAACAGGGTTACAACTCAACCATATCCTACCTAACTTTTAAGATTATTAGGAAGATTAAGAATATTTGACGTTTGTAACAGATGTTGGTGATACATTGTAAATGCTTGATATTTGAGTTTTATGAGATTTTGGTTATTACGTTAAAAAAAGAATCACCCGACTACTCAACTCAACTCAACCCAACCCAGGTTGGATTGAATTGTGAATTTTACCTCGGTTGCTCAGGTCACTAATCCAACCAACCCGAAACTTTTCAATCTCAGTCTAGGCAAGAAAATAAAACGAAAATGGTAGAAAATAAAGAAGAAGTAGAGAGGAATTTACCAGATACACAGCTTCTCTAGTTGCAAGACCTAATATATCAACACAAGAAACTGTCTCGGGACAATATGCTTCAACATCTGCTTTTATGGCATCGATCACTTCAAACCCTCGTAGCGATTTCACATTGCCCGGAGCATTTTTCTCACCTTTCATGTCTTTAGTATCATCAAGCAGCACCGATGCATCACATCCCTAAAACAACACAAGAACATAACAATTTCATCATCATCATTATCATTATCATTATCACTAACAACAACATATAAACAAACTTTACATACGTCTACAATACAATCATGGAACTGCAACCGTAGTAGCGATGCAGCAATTCTCGTGTCATTTTGTACCGCCTCCCAAATATGATCTCGAATTATCATAGGCAAATGAGGGCACGACTCGTCGTAAAAATCATATCTTAGCTCGGTGTTAGTCGAGATAGATTGATCGAAGAAGAAGAATGGAAGAATTAGGAAGAGAAAAGAGAGGGTAATGGGAGTGTTTGGAGCCATTTTTTTAGTTGATAAGTATGTACATTTTCATGGTTTGGTTTTATAGGCAATGAAAATTGGATCCAAGGCTTAGCTTTGTGGCCTTCCCACTAATTATAGCATAAAACAAGATCAAGTTGGCTAAGGGAATAATTAATCATGTTTAATGAACATGATCAACATATCCTTTCACTTTTAATTATTTTATTTCTTGATTGTTGATTATATGCGGTGGCCATTTTGATTTGGAAAAAAATTGCATGTTTACATAATATAATATATCTTAGCTCCATTTATAATGGATATGAATGTGTAATCTAGTCGATATTCGAGCATATTATCAAACCAAGTTGGATTAGATAGCATTTTGGGTTGGGTTGAATTGGATTGAGTAATTTTTTCTGAAACCAGATCGGTTCGGTTCAGTTTCAAATTTTGAGAACATAAATTCGAGCCCACTTTAACCCGTCCATTATGAAAATAAATAAATAGTTATAATTTTAGCAGACAACTTTTAGGGTTTTCTATTTATAATTTTAAAGCGGGGTCACACATGCTACATGTGCATGTATATTAAATCATCTGCAACACAATCGATGTGCCTTTACGCTAGGCCAAGTCATTTAGCTTGACCTTGCCTCTACTCAAGGCCAAGGTCTCTCAATGCAATGTCACATCCAACGTCATCTTGGTTTTCAATTAACATGACCCTCGTGTCTTGACGTAATCCTAAGTCACATGACATCGTTAGTCATCGTAGCTCACTTGGTCATGCCCGAGAATAGGATCGCATATCGCTCATAACATTGAGACATCTCAAACATCAATTCATCCTAATTCTATCGAGGCATTGGCCCTCTCGTGCCCATGTCATGTGATTTACGAATACCATACCAGATAGCGGGTAAAAAATTCAACCTCCGACATATGGGCATAGGCGCAATATCGACACATCCGTGAATTTTAATTTTAATTAATTAGTCAAACGTAATTAAAAATAAATAACCATGACTATGATGTGTGAGATGTCACAATTAAACCATAGTTTATAATAAGTATAGGATTAAATTTAATGAGGGGAATAAGAATAAATAATTCTAAAAAAATATACATTAAAAAAATCTAAGAGAGATTATTTTCTCAAAATAAATAAATAAATAAAGTGCTTTTTAAGTTCAAATTAATATATTGATTTCCCCTTCGTCATTAATCAACCACGTTCACAATTTTAAATAATTAATTTCTTTATATCTCTCCCTAAGTGATTTTTTTTTTTAATCAAAAGTTTATCCGAATTGTCGTGACGTGTAAGAGAATTGGTTAAACTTACGAGCATATCAGGTTGACATTTCGTTAAAAGTATTAACATAAGAGATAAAATCAAAGCATGGTTTAAATTTAGAAAATGTAATTACAAATGTTTTAAATTTAAAAAATCTTTTCATTCTAGGTTGAGTATAAACGAGAAGTGATTATCGGTCTGATTTAAGTCAAGTATTGTCTCAAATATGTCATATGCACGGTTGGGATTAAAACATATTAATGTTGTAAGGTCCTGTTCAGGATTCATACCATAATTTGTAGTCTAGTACAGTAGATATTGTCATTTTTGGGCTCCCCGTCAAGGGTTTAAAACACGTCTATAAGGGAGAGGTTTTCACACCCTGATAAGGAATTAATGTTTTGTTCCTTTATCCAACCGATGTGGGATCTACCCAAAGTCCTTGTTCGCACACTGCCTGGTGTCTGGCTTTAATACCACTTGTAACAGCCCAAGCCTACCGTTAACAGATACTGTTCTCTTTGGACTTTATCTTTCGGACTTCCTTTCTTCTAACTAGGTAGAGGTTTCCACACCCTTATAAAAAAAATATTTCATTTTCCTCTCCAACTGATATGGGTTCCTCACGTCCGAATTCAACACTTACTGACCTCGACATTCTTCTGCAACATAACCTCGTTACCTACTTATCTTGAACTACTTTTAAAAGCGAAAATTATCTTCACAGACCAACACAGATTCTTTTGGTATGTTTTGTTCTCACTCACACGTAACCTAAGAAGATCTTCAAAATGTCACCCAAAATAGAAGTAGTCTACAGTGAAATAATGCTACATCTTATTATTTTTTAAAAACAAATGAATTTATTTTAACCCATAAACAAATAATATATTAATTATTTATGGTGCCTTATTTCTAATACACGTGTCATCCACTTAACATTAAATTATTAATTACTTTAATTTCCACAAGATAACACCCACTTCAATAATTATCTTCCTATTATTTTTTTTTAGCATGAAATTTCAACATTTTCAATCAATATTTTTATAAATGAAAGTTTGGATATATATGAGAAAGTGATATTATTTTCTCAAAAATATCGTTCATAAGATATTAAAAAGTATGCATGAAAGGCTAAAATATTCCCAATATAAAGTATATTAATTTTAATAATGATATTTATAAATTTGTATGCGCTAATTTTTCGATTAAGTATATAATTATTTATCGTCAAAGATAGAGGGCACGCGGTGGCATTCATATTCATAATATTTGAGTGGACACGAAATGGAGTCTACTTTTGTTGTATAAAGAAATAGTACTCTTAGTGCTTCAACTACTTGACATCTTAATATATGTTAGATTATTGATATCAACGAAATGTCTCAGATGTATTAAAATTTTTCTCTCGAGTAATTTTCAGGTGTCATTTTTTGTGGATATTTGGGAGAGTAAATGTTCCAAAACTCTAGAAAATTGAAGGGTGATTTGAGCCTAATTCCCGAAGAACATAGAAGAAATGTTACTTTTCATTGATGGTCATTCGGGTAGTGTTTTTTTGTTGGTGTTGATTTTCGAATATGTTTGAGAAAAAGGATTTGGGAGAGAATTGTGAAGAGAATAGGAATGATTTGAGGGATTTCGGGTGAGAGAGGGGCTAAAATGGAAAATATAGTTGAGTCGTTGCGTGAATTCGAGCAAGTCATCGGATTTCTCGTAATCACTTGTGACAAGCAATTTTTTTTTTTTCTCCCTTAAATCGGACTATAAGATAGATGCATTTTCATTCATCATTAGAAGAGTTCGAGCACAATCACTTTATCAAACTTGGACTCACGTTTCTTGGTAAAGCTTTTACGCCTTGGACCGTGGTTCAAAGCCTTCCACACCCTCATATATTACGTGAACTATGTTTAACCAACCGTCCCAACTTTATGCAATATATTTGTACTAGATTGTAAGTTATTTGATTAAAGTCGAGAAATTTAGAGTTTAAAAGTGTGAGATCCCACATCAGTTGGAGGGGAGAACGAAATATTTCTTATAAGGGTATGTAAACTATTCCATAGCATAAGCATTTTAAAACCCGTGAGCTTGACAATGATACGTAAAAAGCCAAAATCGACAATATCTACTAACGGTGGGCTGAGTCGAGAGGGGCACAACAATACATAACCGATCAAAACAAACAATACCTCTCTCTATATATATTTAACCAATTTGAATGTCATTCAAATTTTAAATTTATATTTTATATTTTAATATTTAATTTATCAAATTCTATAAATATTTATTCAAATCTGCATTTATCGAAAGTACTCATTTATCGAAAGATTATGATATGATTCTAGTTCACGTAAGACATCTTCACCCAACTTTCATGTATAGGAGTTTATAAATCGGGTCACGTATAATCATTCTGCAAAATATGAATTTTCTCCATTAACAAATTTCTTCGAAGAGATTAAATATTTCATGGTTCAATCGAAAGCATATCATTACAACCATATATCATCCTTTATTTCAATAACTCATATATTTCATTCAACCAAGCCTCTTAAAAACATTCCAAAAGGTAAGCTTGCTAACTTAAACAGGTTCAACCCCAATGGATTTCAACTTCACCAACGATCTTCAATACATACAAGAATTAATCCAACAACTCTATGCTAAAAAAATAAAAATTCCATTTGAATTTAGTCCAAAAAGCAAGAAAAACTCCAAAACAGAAGGGAAACCAACATGAAATGCAGTAAGTCAGACTCGACACGAACAGGTTGGAATACACGTGAACTCAACTAAACCGATTGAAAATCCATAAAATCAATCTGAAACTGGATCGAACGAGCCTCCTAAAACCAGATCAAAACAGTTTGAAAGACCAATTTTCTTACTTGTTCCAGTTGAACATTTCTGCTCACCATTCCTCTATGAAGATGGCAGCAACGATCATTGGGAAAAATCCAGTTGCGGCCAAGGAATCACAATGGTGAACCATGGTAAGGTGCAACACGACAGCAAACACCCTGAAATGGAAACGAGACAGAGAAGAAGATCGAAGAGCACAAAAACGACAACTTGAGGGAGATTTGAAAACAAAACAAGGCTTACCTACAACAACTGGAATCGTGCGATTTTCGTCCCCTCGCCGATGGTTGCACAGATTTCCAACACGTCGAAGAACAGGTCAAGACAATATGAAAAGGATAAAGCTAGAAAAACAGTTGAAGTTGCTCACAGTGAATGGATGGCTAGCGCCACATTATACAAACCAAAATCCTATCAAACATGTCGATTAAAAAGGAAAAAAAAAAAAAGAAAGAATGAAATAGGTAGCAGCAAAATTGTCATAGTTCCTTCCACCGTACTTAAACAATCAAAGAGAGATTTCCCTACATTTCTATTCATTCAAAATACAGATTTAGAATTTAATGGCTTGCCTCGTCCCATGGTGAAACCTTTCGTCCCATCCGGCATTCTCGGACTCTTAGAAGTGAGTTTGGACGATGCTTCACATAGAATCTGACTACTCGATTGCATAGCTGTAACTGGTAAGCTATAGCTACGATCGAGATGGTTATGAACTCGTCCACGACCCTTCCCACGGCCTCGACCCCAGCCCTTTTTAGATGATGTTGAGTTCTCCTCAGACTAGTACAACAGACATTTCATGTCACTTGGGAATTACAAATCATTTTGATCAAGAACGACATAGTTTTCGGGGAAAAAAAACGTACACTGAAATCAGTAGTTAGTTCAGCAATATTTGACTGAGGAGATTCTTGTTCAATAGATACAGGAGATGGTGAATCATCTTCATCCAGAATACTTTCAAATTCTGATTTTCGAGTCTTCAGAACTGATTTTGGCTATCCATCGTTGCAATAAGCATGGCAATAAGCATGAACATGTAAATAATCAAAATGCAGCAAGAGGAAACAGAATGCTACTGCTAAGATCGTGTTATTACACTTACCGAGCGTCTGAGTAATAACCTTACTCGGAGCCCTTTCCGCCAGTTTCTCTCATCATTTAACTTCTCAGCCTAGCAGGCACAAAAAATGGGGGAAAGACAATAAAAAGATTGAAAAACAAGAAACACGATCTGCTATAGCTTTACTATTAGATGCATACCGCTCTTTCAGCCAACTCTACGGTCTCGTATTCCACAAGTGCATGAAGCTTCAAGCAAATGAAGTAACAATGAGAAAGGGATTTTGAGGATAAGTGTCTTGGTTATACATTAAAGTAAAGCATGATTCACAATACCTTGTTACTGATAAATAATTCACCTTTAGAGCAGCACGGATTTGATTCCGGGGGATGACAGATTCGGATCGTCTTCACACTGGTCAGATATCATCAATGAATGAAGCTCAGTGAAGACAGTTTTAATATCAAATAGAACAAGGAATAAGACTGAGTGATGATATCAATGAAACTACCTCCCAATGACGCTAAATATTTTCTCGAGGTTGTGGTGCGAGTGATTGTCGGGCAAATTCTCCACAACGACTGTACGAGACTGCAAATCAATGAACAAAAACATTACACCTTGCTCAGCTAAAGATAAATGTTCTGCACCATTTGTACAATGGTTGATATCTTACCAGCAATTCCTCTTTGTCCTTGTCCGTAAACGGATGCTTACGTTTAACTTTCTTCCCATCAGCACTAACAACCTTCAGAAGATCAGATATGAATCACATTAAATCAAGAGTTCTTATTTTTCCAGAAAGAGTGGGAAATTGAGTGCTTAACTTAAGAACTTACAAGCTTTGAAGAGGATCGGAGAGCTTGAACTATCAAATTGTTGTTGGTTGAGAGGGACTTTACTTTTTTGGTGGACGAAATAACAGAAATTGGAACTTAACAAAGGGAAATGAAGGAACAACAAATCATAATTCAGTTAAAAACATATCGAAAATTTGAATTAACACAACCGGGTGATAGATTTCCAAAGATTATACCATAACCATCAGGATCTTTGCTAATGTTTTTTGCAAGAGATTCATTTGCAAGAAGACTCATGTCACTGAACTGATATTCTACCTGTAAAATTGAAATCGTTCATAAGATGCTCAAATGAATTTGATATGCATATGAGAAGGAATCCAATTGAGAAGAAATTCAAGGAGAAAACTACTGGAAATTCTTAGACAATATGTGCATAAGCTTGTCCAATGGAAATGGAATACTAAAAATGATAGCGATTCTCATCCTTCAATGAACGGGAAAAGCAGAGTTGATGATTAATCATTCAGACGGTCACAGCACAGGAATCAAGATAATGGAATCCAACGCGATGAAATATAAGAGAAACAGAGATAAAAAAGGAATCAAGAACAGAATAAAACAGGACACCTGTTTGACGATTTTTTGCTGAATATCCTCCGAACGGGCGTTCTTAGAGAAATTTGGGAGAGGAATGGTGGGATTAGGGATCAAATAGGTGGGTTCTTGATCGCCAATAAAGAACCAGTCTGAAGTAGCAGGAGCCCCACCAAGAAAATGAAAATAGGGATGAAAATAGCCGGTAACAGGCATCTGAGTTTGCGATCTAGGGAAGAACTCAGGCGCTTGAGCATTAAATTTGAAGGAAAGATTACCATTGCTATTACTACTACCAACACCATCGCCATTCACAGCTTCTTTGACATCCATTTCAGGATTCTCATTCACCTTCTCTTCCGAATTCGCTTCCGCCATTTTCTTCCTTTTTGCTTGCGATTAATCGAAGTAGGGTTTGAAACGCATATGGGTTATTGAAATCTCAATCTCTTTCTGTGTGTGTGTGGGTGTAAGATTTGGCCTGAAGTTTAGTAACAGAAATCTGTAAATCGACGCAGATTTCGCGGCCAAATATATGCATCTGGGGCTGGATCGAGAGGACGCTAGGATTTTGTGACAAAGGGCCGTTGGTTTCGAATTTGACCGACGATTTCGAGGTGGGAATTCTGCCATGGCCATCCATTTCGCCTTCTTCTCCAACGAAAATCTCGCCTCCTCCCTTCGCTCTGGTTAACGCTTGTGTTCCTTTTGATTTTGTAATGGATCTTCGTTCAAATTGTGGCTACAGATTATTTTCAGTGGTTTCAATTTTATCAAAAACGTTGTATTGGATGATGATTTACAAATAAACAAAATTAATTACCATTCTTCTTAGAGTATTAACAACATTATTAAAATTATTAAAATTATTTCAAGCAAACTACACTTAATTTGTTATTAAAATTATTTCAAGCAAACTACGCTTAATTTTGAAATTCATGTGATTGAGCTACGATAAAGAATAATGTGATTGAGCTACGATAAAGAATAATGCACGTTATTGATATAGACAATAATTTCAATTTTTGAAGCATTTTTTAGTTATTTCATTTGTGAAGCATTTGAATCTCAGACAAGTTTTAATCGGTTTACTCTTTTTGGAGTGATTCCTTGTTGTTTTGGATTCTTTAATATTTAAATAAGGTTTTTTTTAATAAGGTCGTTACGTCGTATTCTCAAAAGTTACAATGGTTTCGAGTGAAATTAATTTGATTTTGGGTTTTAGCATTTATAATCTAGAAATTTGTATATCGAGATTCACGACCCAATATTTTACTATGAGTCATGACTCAAAACAACAACGTGAATGCAAAGAAAACAGTTGAAAATGTATAAGGGCGGAATCATTTATTCCCATGAAAGAAAATTGCAATACAAAGGTTCAAACAAACAAAATTATGAAAATTTGAATGCAAAAGAAAAGACTCGACTGACGTCCCGGGACATGCATTTCTCTATATGACAATCCACCTCTCTAATCACACCCTACCTCGACCCAACGCACCTGAAAAAAATATAGATATAACAGGGATGAGTATAAAATTATACAGTAAGTTATCTACTCGTACGCTCTCATCCCATCCTAAGCTTAACAGACAAGCGATATAAGGTCAGTGACTTGTCACTCTAATCATGGATCCCTGGGCCTTATCATTGTAACTCTTTCTAAACATTATCAAGATGGTGCAAGCATCTAGAACTAGCTACATTATACACAGTCAAAATAGTCATGCTCAACCGGGGCGATAACATCCATTAGCACCCTATCCATCAACACCCGGAACGCAAAATTCACAATTTTCTCATCCACCTTTCGGGATGCATAAGTAGCTAGCGCTACCAAGGAGTGTCCAAAACTATTGATTTTCCTCAATTAGGTCCCTACTCATGTAAAAACATTGTTAGAATTGGAATCGGGACAAAAATTAGGCAAACAAAAGTCAAACGGGTAAAAAATGACCTTACACGCGTCGGGAAGGAGGCTAGTCGCAAGCGAACGCGCGAGTACCAAGCGTAGGTTGCTTTCGTGCAGTCATGGGTCAGCGCTCCGGTTCGGGTCACTGGTTCAGCTTGCTCGGATGGACCACAGGTTGGTTTGGTCGATGGGTTGTGGGTCGAGTCGAATCAACTCGTGGATCTGGAATCAGGTAGGGCACACAAACGACGCATTGGGGCCGCTTTGCTCCCCGTCCGACGCGTAGCTTTAGCCGATGCCTGACGCGTGTCACCGCCTTGCCAAGCCACACCTCACCAGTCGCCAGTCGACACGTGGCTGTCGGAAAAAATCTTCTCCCCTCCTATTCAAGAGAAAATTGGTAAGTTTTTTTTTCGAATCTTTACGTTTTTGTATCTTTCGATCTACAACTCGAATCAACACGATCCCTTTTGCATGTTAGCATCCTTAGGAGAGCTCTCGAACCTTTAACAAGCTTCCGAATCAATAGAAAACCTTCTACAGATAACACATCTATTAGGTCTCGATCTGATATGTAAAGTTACCTTATTTTCTATTTTAGTGTACACTAGTTCCACTTTTTCACCGTGCAATAGAAGGGAACGGGTCGATTTGGCTCGAATCTCTCAAAATTCTCACCTTTTTCCATGATTTTGCTTTATCCTAATATTCTTATGTTACAAAGCTAACAAACTCAATATTTTATAAAATTTTATTTTATATTCTGTGGTTGATTTTTAATTTTTTTTTTTAATTTTGATATTTTAAGCAATTTTTAATACATAATATTTGGTTAAATTTTAATAAGGTATGAATTTTTTTTTTTAATATTTAATATATATATTTTTGATCGTTTGGTTTAAAAATTACCATAGTATGTTTCAAAGCTAACAAACTCAATATTTTATTATATTTTATTTTATATTTTTATATTTTGTGATTGATTTTTTCAATTTTATTTTATTTTGATATTTTAAGCAATTTTTAATATATATATTTTTAGCTTATATTTTTGTTAAATTTTAACACTAATTTTTTTTTCAACGTATGGATTTATTAATATAATCTTTTATTTTTTTTAAATTTATTTATTTATTAATTAATTATTTTAGATAAATTATCTGAGAATAATTTTGGTTTATAATTGCTAACAAATTTTTTATTTCATATTTTTATGAGTTGAATCAAAATATTTAAATCTAAAGAAAGTTTATGTTAAAAATTAAACAAACTATATTGAAATATTAAAATAGTCACTTTAATATTTTAGTTTATAAATAAACCTAACTAAAAATAAATAATATATTTAAATTATTTAACTCTAATAAATTTTTTAAGAAACTAATTTAGTACTAAATATTTTATAAGAATAAAATTATTTCTATTTTTTAGACAATAAATAAAAATTATGGTAACAAAAATGAATATAAACGATAGAATGTATATCACTTCATACAATAGATCACTGTTCGACGTCGGCTTAGAATAAACTGAAGTAACGATCATTGTTCTTCCTGATGCAGTTGTTGTCTTCAATCTAACAAAACCGGACAACATCTCAAAAGCCATAAAGGGCGAGAGAGTCGGGACGTTGATCGGAGGAACATGGAACTCAAACGTAACAAGTACGTCACAACGATTCTTGTATAGTAGGGATTTGACAGGAGATTTTGACATCGATAGCTTTTGGAACAATTTGCACGAGATTCGTTTATTTAAGGTATTGAAATCTTTTGTAAGATCTAAACTCCACCGCTAGTAGATATTGTCCGCTCTATCTCGTACATATCGCTGTCAACTTTACGATTTTAACACGCTTCTACTAAGGAGAGATTTTCACACTCTTATAAGGAATGTTTCGTTGCTTTCCTTCTTTAACTAACGTGGGATCTCACAATCCACTCACCTCATTGACACATCGTTTGATGTCTGGCTCTTATACCATTTGTAACAGTTCAAGTCATTGTTCACTTTGGTCGGTTATGTATCACTGCCAGCTTCATGGTTTGGCCTGACCCATTACGTATTTGTTAGCCTCTTATTTTAAAACTTTGGAGTCCATTTGAGGAAATGTTCAAACTTGTATTTAATAAATTAATTAATTTTTTAATATTTTAGAGACTTTGTATAAAATCTTATTAATATTTTTAAAGATTAGATACTTGTAAAAATAGACCAATTTTTTAATAACATTTTAATGTAATAATTAAAATTTGGTTGAAATTTTAATACGTGGTCGTTTCTGCTTGGGCGAAGGTCGAAGCCTAGAAACTGCCTTTTCGGTTTCGTCCCTTTAAAACCCCCGAAACGAAACTCTGAGGTTTTTCATCTTCGAACTCAGTCTTTGCTTTCTTTCCGCCATTAACAATGACGAAGTTCAGAAAGCTTGGTCGAGATGCAGCTCACCGGATGTCTATGCTGAGGTTGCTCACTTCTTTCAGCAACTATCAATTAAGTTTTATGTCCCAATTTTTGAACGTCTGTTCTCTTCTTTTGGCAGAACAATGGTTTCTCAGTTGGTGAAGCACGAGCGGATTGAGACTACTGTTCCAAAGGTATCCCTATTGACTTTCTTCTTATCATTTATTGGAATCTCGATGTTTAACTTTTCTGAATTTTGCTTCTCCAAGTGATGCATTAGCTTCATGTTCACCCGAACCCCCTTCGGTTTCGTTGTTAGATTATTTTATCTTACCGAACTCTGAAGTTAATCGTAGGTTTGTTGCATTGTAAATGGAATTATCGGGTGGTTGAAAATTTTGACGTCTTGTATTGTCTGAACTGAGCTTAGGTTTTGTTTTTTCTTAGAATCTGAATTTACAGATTTGGTTAGTTACATATTTGTCATCTCTTTCCCCTTGGGTTGCATCTTTTCTGTTCCTTCAAATTTTAACCCCAAGCTTACTGTTGAAGGATATATTTCATTCCTTGAGATCAAGTATAGATTTTTTTTTTTTTATTTAGAACATCAACACTATTATGAATTTATGACCATATTTTCAACTTATTTCTGCATTTGTCTTTCAACCTGTTTGCAGGCTAAAGAAATTCGGCGGCTTGCTGATAACATGGTTCAATTTGGAAAAGAGGTCCGTAGAACTTAACTTTTGTTTTCCCTTCTCAATGTTTTATTTATTTATTTTCTTCTTTTCCCCTCACTGGGGAGGGTGTGTTCTGCCTCCAAGTTTTGATATAGGTTGTATGCTAAGAAGCACAGACAGTTTAGTCTGGCTCACATGTTCATGTTTGACAGACACTCCAACACTTATTGGACACTCGGTAACACTAGATTTGTATTAGATACTAGTTGTAGAAAGCCAATATTAATCCAATATTTGTAAACTTCTTTAGCATACTAAATAGACAAATAATACTATAGGACAAAAATAAATTTTTAGTGTAAAATACATCAAATTCATTGTATATAAATCCATTAAACTTGTTGAATTTAAAGTTTTCATACTGTATAAAAAGGATGTATATTTAAAAAAAAAAAATGCAAATTTTAACAAATGTGTCCTTACTGTGTGTGTCTGTGTCCTAGATTTGTAAAAAATGACATGTCATTGTGTTTGTATCGTATCCTTATCCATGCTTCATAGGTTGGATTCTTTATCAATTAGATTATATATGAAATTATATTTCAATTATTAGATGAAGGGCTATTTGGTAAAGGATAAATGCAAATGCCATGGTTCAAGATTTAGCTGATCTAAAATGAGTATGATGTAATAATTCGAGGGAGAGAAAAAGACAAGGCTCGGAGGTCAAGTTTTGCAATTCAATTCTAATGCAGGAAGCAAGAGATGGTATTGGGCATGGGCTTGATAAATATGTTTGCCGGTAACGGAGGAAAATTGGATTTGGTCTGGAACCAACATTGGAAGCTAAGCCAAATAAGAAAGAGGCATCTCCAATTAATGAGTTAGACCACTAAAATTTGGGCCCAGGATGATGCCTTTATTTCAAATCATTCTTATTTCAGTATTAGTAATCCTCAAAAGATGGAAACCATAAATTAATTACGGGATATCAATATGGAGAAAGAAAGACCTTCGGAAGGAAGATTTGTTGTAACTATTTGAAAGTGAAGAGGAAGCCGTGGTTTGAAGTTTGTTGGATGTTGTTGAAATTAAAGTAGCAAAGCAGTTCCAGAGACATCATATAATGTTTGATTTTAAAATGTAATGACTCTGCGTTACATAAAGGTGTATATAGTTGGGCTGTCTTCTGCTTACTCTTATTTGCACCAAGGACACTGTCATTTACTTCAGACTCTAACTTGCTGTGATCGAGAAGAAAACCAATGAAATCAACCACAAACAGAGTTCTTGTAAAGGAATTATTAAATTATCTTTGAAGTTGATTAAACTGTCTTTGCTTCAAAGATAGTTTAATAATTATTTTACACCTTGGATTGCGTGCAAAGACACTCTTCCTGTGTTTTGTTCTCGAAAGGGTGCACTCTCTATAGGAGGCTTGAGAAGGGTTTGGATCTTCTGTTTGAGACTGCCAATTTGCTCTTCATATTCGGAGTTGATGGCTTAGAGATTGATGGTAGAGCCCAGATTGGGGGTGTTTTTGCGCTCTCCTTTCAAGGAGCATGGTAGAGTTTTGTGGTAGGCCAATTTCTTTGTGTTTTGTGGGGATATCTGGTTTGGGAGGAATGATAGATTTTTAGAAAGGTCAAGAGATCAATTGATGATGTTGGTTAAGTGACTAGATTTAATGCCTCTTTCTGGACATCAATAACTAAATCTTTTTATAATTATGAGCTTTGTCTTGTTCTTGGGACTGTCCTTTTTTGTAGTTAGAGGCGTACTCTATTTTTTGTGTGTGTGTTAGGGCGGGTGTTTTATGTATGTCCTTGTATATTCTTTCATTTTTCTTAATGAAAGCATTGTTTATTATAAGAGAATCTTTATTTCACTATTTTCATTTTATTCATAAAAGATAAACATGTTGTGACTTTTTCCCCCCCAATCTAGGGTTCCCTTTGTGCTTCAAGGCATGCTGCTGCATTTGTAAGAGGCGATGATGTCCTTCACAAACTATTCACAGAACTGGCTTATCGATACAAGTGAGTCCCAAATTTGTTAACCCGTAGTTCATGCTTTTATTTATAAGTATTAAATTGGAGGGATGTTATGTTCAACAGAGATAGAGCTGGTGGATATACAAGACTTCTTCGGACGCGTATACGTGTTGGCGATGCTGCACCAATGGCTTATATAGAGTAAGTGCTTACCATCGACAGCTGCTATGTTTCTTCAGTTATACAGCTGTATTAAATAATCGATAGATGATGTATGAAACGGTTATAAATAAATACTGCTGGTACAGTTTTTAATTGATTATTTGTGCTGTTGATACAAATTTATTGAAAGTTGAATCAATGTATTAATTCATAATTTCTCTATGCTGTCGATACAGATTTATTGATAGAGAAAATGAGCTGAGACAGTCGAAGCCTCCAAATCCCCAACCACCTCAGAAGGCTCCAATGGATCCATGGACAAGATCACGGCTTAGCAAGCAGTTCGCACCACCCAAAGAGATCAAATCTGATACAACTTTTATGTTCAATAAAGAAAGCTTTTCTTTTCCAAGAAGTTCACCCCCACCCGAATTGTTTTGCAAACTTCAGATGTAAACCAAACGAGTATAGACACTGCGTTACATACATTATCTCTTTCTCCATAGGCTGAAAGCTTTCCCTCAAACAGAGAGTAATTTTCGGCTTTCAAAGTTGCCCATTTCTTGAGAATTCCCTCCGAGTCTCTCTCAAGTCTCATCTCAACTTATTAAAAAAACATATGGTTTAGGTGTTTTTGGATGAATATATAGGTGAGGACCAAGGGCGATGGTGGACTGTGCATCGTCTTGTAGACAGCCAGCAATTGCTCTGCAGCAGCAACAAAATTTGGACATGGCTTCAAATATTCCGAGCCAGGTATGACCGAGTGCCTTCTCTCCCCAACCCAGGTCTCTGCGTGCATGCATTTTATTGTATTGTCATGTGTCAAGTTATCACGTGTAGCCTACTTGCTTTGGAGGCAAATTGGTGACGGTTGGTTCACAGGGGAAAAGGAAAGCGGGTCAGATTTGTTTTTCTTTTTCTTTCAAAATTTGCTTCATTTATAATTCTTGAGAATTAATGCATTTCCTTCCTGTACTGTGTGTATAACTGGACATGTGACATTTTCAGTGGGGATTTCTTTATAATTAGTGCATTTTTTTTTGTCTTCTACATTTCCATAAAATGCTGAACACACACACACACACACACAGTGAAATTATGCATTCATACATTATTTGTTGAAAGAAGAAATTTAAGATATAGAAAGGCAAAAAAATAAGAAAATAAAAAAATAAATCGCTAAAATATATTATTTGTTGGAAATATATAATGTCCATAATGTATTGTTCTTAAATTTAATATAGTCGGGGAGAGTCTCAAAAGCTTTTATTATTATTATTTTTTTTAAATTCTTAGTTTTTTACCTCTTAATTTTTTGAATTTGTCGTCAAATTTACAAAATAAAAATGAGTTTATAATTTTTTTTTTTCTAGTTTTCAAATTTTGACTTTTTGGAAAACAAATAATTTCAAGGGTTATTTGTGAAGGAAAAGAATAAAACAAGCCATTATATTTTGACATATAAAGATGGTTTGGTAATTATTTAGTTTTTTTAAATTAAAATTTTAAGTTAATACACACTTTTTACCGATGTTTTTTAAAATATTTACTTTCTACCAATGAACTCATTTTTTTTTTTTTTTTTTTNTAATCTTCTACAGTTTTGTTGTATGGACGTTTTCGTATCTGGGTCTTGATCTCGTACTCGTTTTGTGTCGGACTGTATGTGCTGCGAGGTTCTTCAACTTCAAAGTTTGGGCCTTTCCCGTTACTACTCCCCATGCCCCCAACGCGATCAGTTACGCGTTCTTTCTTGTTTTCCTTTTCTTTTTCGCCAATGTATTTTTCTTCTGTTCTCGAGATTGCTTGTGCTTATGGGTATCTTTGGGAATCGATGACTTAGAATTGAGATGTTTTTTTTTTCCTTTTTGCCTTCTGCTCAAGTATTTGAAACGAGAGGTTGCTTTTTGAGAAACGGAGATGATCTTTCCTTAGGATTTGATTACACTTGCATAGAACCCTAGTTCAGCTGGATGTTAGGCAATGTTAAGTTGATGGATTGAGTAGTTGCTGAGTTGAAGATTAACGTCTGATGCCCAAAAAGAATGCTATACTTTGGAGTTGATAGTACTTCAATACTTTATTTGATTGTTGTCAGTGGTTTTTCTTGAGAAAGAAAAGGTTATTTGCGCTTGTGATTTTTCCCATGGATTTAACCACGGCTCTCACATCCTCTTTACACTATTAGTTCAAGTTTCGTAACTTGGAAGTCATATCTCTTCAAGTGCGGATTTTAAGTTGATCTTTGGAGGAGATTGGGATAGGGAGCTCAGGCTACCACTCTAGATGCAGCCATGAAATTTTATTGGTGGAGTACACATGACTTCGGCACCCTGTAGTCTTTTTTGACAAGTGAAAGTCGTCATGCTTGGTTAGTGGCTAGGTTATGGAAGGATTTATTCAATTGATTGAAATTAAAAGGAAATATCTTCTAAGCACATCTCGTAGGTGCTTACTTCATAAAAAAAAAAAGGTGAGCTATGTGCAGATTGTTAGTGTTTAATAGTGCAACATTGGACCCTTTTTTCTTGATGTTGGCATATACGATAGAGTGGAATGCTTGTGGCTTGTTTATTTTATAGTTGTCGTTGGAATGGGTTTTCTAAGTGATGTCATTGGAATATAGAATTTGGGGGAACATTTGTTCTTTTGAAGGCTAAGGTTTGGGCGTTAAGATTTTATGTTATATTATCTGGAGGTAATAGTTCAATTGATCATATTCTTTGGAGCTACAACTTTGCTCGGATAGTTTGGAGTCTCTATCTTGATTTTTTGATTTTCAGTTTGCTACTTATGGGTATAGGGAGATGATTGGAGAGTTCCTTTTCCATCCGCCTTTTCGAGAGGAGAGTTTTTGTTGCAAGCGAGATGAATAATAGGACCTCTAGAGAGGTTAGGAGGGACCCAATAAATGTTTGGTCCCTCATTAGGTTCTATGTCTTTCTTCGAGCGTCGGTGATAACATTTTTTTGTTACTATTCTCTAGGTCTTATTGTACTTGATTGTTGCCCCTTTCTTTAGTTGGGTTTCCTTTGGTGGAGATTGGTTTTTTGGATGCCCTTGTACTTTCCTTTACTCATTTATTTTCTGAATGGAAGTTCAGTTCTTTAGTAAGAAAACAGATCCGTTGGATTAAATACCCCCTCCACCCAAAGTCTCTATAAGAAACTGGAAGGCTCAAGTTTATCTTGCCAATCTAGGTTTTCTCGTAGAAACATTGTGAGCACGCTTCTTATTTTCTGCGACCAATCAACTGATTGACGTAGAATTGTTGTGTGGGGAGCTCAATTCATAATATCTGTGGGTGTGGATATGAAAGTCAAAGAATGGTTGTCTATTGTTTCATGTGCTCTTTGGCATGTTTGTCCATGGGAATCTGCTGCAGAGTTCTATCGGCATGCACATGTCTCGTCCCTTTTTTAGTTTTTCTTTCTTGCCTATTTTTTGAATTTTAATTGCCGTAAATTTTTACTACCGAAGTCTCGTTAGTTTAAGCATATCCTTGAAACCTACACAAAAAATGATTCATGAGCATCTTTAGCTCCACAGAATATGGTATTCTGTTTATATTTCTCTTAAAATACCGTGTGGCTGGTCTTAGTATTTAGAACAGTTGCAGTTTGGCTGATTTTCTGTCGTAGTTTGTAAATCAGATTATTATTAATTATCATTCATATTACTCATTAAAACTTTAGGGTGAACCTTACAATAATTTAGTTCCTGGATGTTTATTTATTAATTTACCTCTTGCTTAAGTCTTGGGTTCTTTTTCCTGCCAAAGTTAACTGTTCAGACCCCAACATGTTAGGTTCTTTGATAGATGCCCTCTTCTTTAGTTAATGTATCACGTAGAGTGTGCTAATGTCAAAATATAATTTTCTGCAGTATCTTCACGTGGTCGGTTGATGGAAAGATTAGCAATGGTGTTCAATAATAACTTATGGCAATGGCTTTCTGTTCCGCTACAAGAGCAATTGGGCATTAGCACAAATTCCTGGATCTAAGTCAATTTTTAAGTTCAAGCTTGTTTTCAAGGAATTTTATGAGAAAACTGTAGTTCCTCAAACTCAAGGAGAATGAATAATGGACAAAGTGCTTGTGCACTTCTATAGTGTTCACAAGTGTGGATAAATTACATGGTGAATTGAAAAGTTTACTTAGTATCTTATTAGTCGTTGAAGAGTACATATGGTTTGTTTGGAGGGTTTCCATGGGTAGTAGTTCAACTGGTCTATTTTTATGGTCGTTGTCCACTTCGAGCATTGTAAATTTACCCTTAAAGACAATGTAATTTATTCAATGTGCAACTCCCACCTTCTTTGTGACCTTTAAGTGGCTTTTTTATGGCGTGCTATGTGAGCCATCCCTTATACTAGCAGCGACTAATGTTCCATTGTGTACTATATTTCGATATTCCATGCAACCGAAGTGACAAATAAGGTGGACAAAGGGAGGGGTGGATTTCATATGGAAAGGAGAGTTTGGAGATACTTATTTAGAATATGCAAATGGTTATAAAGCTTCTTAGGGAAATTGAGCATTTTAGTATAAGATTATCTAAAGCAAATTCAACAAGAACAGGTGTCTTCTTAGGTCGAAGCTTGACTTTTTTTTTTTTTTTCATACAAGTGTTGATATAGCAGAGTGAAAAAAAGTTAATGAACGAATGTACTTCTCCTCGTGAACGAAATGAGTTAGGGAGAAAAATAATAGTAAGTATTTATGAGAAAGCTTGTAGGATGGTTCACTAATACGAGAAACGATGACAGCCACTTTTGAAGCATATCATGGAACGTCTCTAAAACTCAAATAGCCCTTGAAATTCTACTTAATCGAAGTCATGAATGCGGAAAAAATATCGTTTTGTAATGCTAAATGGAACACCTTACATGTTATGGTAAATTTCTAGCTTTTACCCTATGGTTGAGCTACATGGCATTGTTGGGAAAGAAATGTCGGAGGAAGATCTTGTGGATGGAGGATAATGATTAGGAAATCTAACGAGGAATCTCAATGAGGTCGAGATGATAGAATTTAGATACTTATTCTTGTTATTGAACCATGGTTCGATTTCTAATTGAAGGAAGATGGAATTGTGTGTTCGGCTAGAATTGTCAAACTATTTCCCTTTCATGATTACGGAGCAACAAACAACTTTTATAGAGGGGCGACAAATTCTTGATGCATTCCTCATGACATATGAACTTAGAGATGAATGTGAAAGAAAGAAAGAAACAAAAAGGTACAATCATTAAACTTGACATGGAAAAGGTATTTGACAAGTTCGATTGGACTTTTCTCGAAAACATTATTGTAGGATTCATTTCATCCACAAACTTCTCCATCATCATCAATAAAAGATCATGAGGAAAGATCTTTGCCACACAGAGTCTTCGACAAGGGGATTCACTATCCCCTTTTCTTTTCATAATGATAATGAATTGTCTCGGTCTTTTACTCACAAAGGTTGAATACGAAAGACAGATATAAGGCTTTCAGGTTGGTAATGAAGGCTTAAGCATCAACCACCTTCAGTTTGCGGATGGATACAATCCTCTTCTCTTATTTGTCTAATGTATCTTCCATAAAAAACATGATTAAGACAATAAAATTCTTCGAAAGATTCTATAGACAATATATCAATCTCCAAAAAATAGAGATTATGGGCAATTTTAGCATAGGGATGATTGAAGCCTTTGTAGCAAATACGGTTGTGAAAAGGGTGAATGATCGAATATTTTCGTAGGATTACCCCTAAATGGGAACCGACTATAAATCATTTTCCTTCTGGAAGACTATTATTAAAAAAAAAAATAGAAAAAAGGTTGCCAACGTTATAACTTCCAAAGGCGGCAGGCTTGCCCTAATACAAGCCACACTGTCCAACTTCCCCTTTTAGCTACATTTCTCTATTCGAAATGCCACAAAAAGTGGCTACAGAAGAAATAGAAAGACATTGTTGATAGACTCATCCTACAAAATCTTTGATTATGGACATAGGCAAAAAAGTAGAAGCAATAAATCCCACGCTAGCAAAGATAATATGGAAAGGACATCACTTAATAAACTGAAGTTTTTCCTTTGAAAAATAGCGTATAAAGCCATTACCCGACTCTATTTCCAAATTGATGCCCATTAGGTAAGAAAGACAACAATCACAAAACCACTTATTTATGCATCGCACATACGCTCAGTTCTGGACAAAGATTCTGTATATCTTAGGATGACATCTCACTTTTCCCAGGGAGGTAAAGGATTTATTGGGCACGACCTTAACGTACCACCCTTTCAAGAATGCAAAAGCCCTACTATGGGGAAAAAAAAATCTCATCGTTGCTTTCTTTTGGAATCTGTGAAAATAAAGAAATAAAAAAGTATTCGTAGAAAAGACACAAGTTTATAGAAAACTCTTCAACAATGTTGTTTATCACGCTATATTTGGGTGTAAATTGTCTAGTTTCTTTGCTTCCTTTAGTCATATCTCCGTCTTTGTAAATTGGGAAGGTCTTTTGTAAACACCATAGATAATAGTCTAAGCTACTTGCTAGTGAGGGGATGAGGGATAAGGGATAAGGGATAAGCTTCATCATTGAGGTATAAATAGTCTAAGTTACTTGCTAGGGCCACTAATGATAAAATGAGCTAGGGTGCAGTGGAGAGGAGGTTTGCCTTGAACGTATGGTTACAAGGGTCGAATATCGTTGAAAAATACCAAAAAGAATCTTTTATGCAAATATTCATGTGTGGCTCCCTATAGTATGAAAGAGTGAATAGGTTATTTCGTTTTTGAACCTCTATTGGATGGATATGCTTACCTAAATGCTCCTTGGTGTGATAGGGAGACAGGAAATCGAGCCCAATCTGCATTAATGTAAACTTCTAGAGATTGGTTTTAGTCGTGTTGAACATGAGGCCATTTCGAGGATCGTGCTTGACATATCTCAATATCTTATACACAATTTCCATATGTTCCTCATAGGGTTTGTTCAGAAATTAACTTGCTACACTAGCAACAAAGCTAATGTTTGATTAGTGACGAGCATAGTGTGACTAGATTGATACTGGGTATAGCCATCTTGTTTCAGCATATTTATAAATTTTTCAAACCAAGCCTGAGTTTACATACCTTCCACTGCTATATTTGTCCTCAAATCCAAGAGGTATGTCCATGTACACCTCTTATCAAGTAGAAATAGTGACAACCAAGATTTGCTGCAACAGAGAGATATACACGAATCATATTTTACTTGGCAACTGGAGCAAATGTTTCATGGCTAAAGGATTCACCTAGGCTGGGTGAATCCTTTAGCCATGAGGCGAGCTTTAAACTGTTCTATACTGACATTCGGTTTGTGTTTCATCGAAAAATTTTATTTACGTCCAACCATACACCTGCCTGGGAGCAAATTTGTAAGGATCCCGTCCCATCTGTCTCAAGAACCTACAACTTCTCTAGTATGGTTGTTTTCCATTTAGGTTTTTTGAAGGCTTTCTAAATTGTGTTGGGAGTTTGTATCGGTTTTGGTGAAGTCACAAATGCTTTAAAAATTAGTGACAGATTAGTGTGGTCTTTGATTGAGCGTTCTACTGTGCTCTTGTTCGTGTGCATGCTCGACTGTTTTCCTTGTGTGTGATACTGATTACATCTCAGTTAAAATGGAATGTCGGGTTTTATGACGTGCTATTGGATTAATTATTTTGTCAGATTGGTTTATATATCCTCGGATCTTCTCTTCCCATCATGACAGGGTTGTATCATATATCTTGCTAGACCTTTTACAATGATCACAAGTTGGTGTTCTACACTGGCACTGCAGATAATTTTTCCTTGAAGTTCTCCTGCAAGCTTCTTTTGATTTTGATACCCTCACTTTTGAGCAAACACCATTAAAATTAACTTATGTTCATCCTGCCTGTATTTAGGAGAAAATCCTTAAGAGTTATGAGTGGAAGTGGCCGAAAACACTCGTCAAAGTGGGATTTGAGAGAAGATTCCCACTTTGAAGCTGATAGTGTACAAGACCATAGTTGGCCTGGAAAAGAATCAGGACCTGGTTGGATTTCACTTTGAAGCTGATAGTGTACAAGACCATAGTTGGCCTGGAAAAGAATCAGGACCTGGTTGGATTTCTGCTGAAATAGCGAGTGATGATGGTTCCAAGTGGTCTGGTATGGCGACTACCAATACCGTTTCGAAATGCTGAAATAGCGAGTGATGATGGTTCCAAGTGGTCTGGTATGGCGACTACCAATACCGTTTCGAAACCTACGCAAGATTGGGGATTGCTGTCAGAGGAGGAACCTTTACCTGGAACCAGAGCTTCGCTTAAGGAGGACCGCCCTAATAAAGGCTACAATAAAAATATGGACGGCACTGCTGAATGTGATGCTGACAAAAGCTACGACACGAGAATGTCCCCTGATCTAGATGGACGGAGAAGTCATGGCTCTAACCTGTCTGATAGAAATGATTGGATCGGGTCAGTGAGGTTAGATACACTGGTATTAGCTTCAAGAGCTTATATCAACTTCCTCATCCTTTGAGCACAATGTTAATTGTTCAAATCTCTCAAATTTTGTGTGGGCATACATGTTCATTCATTTGAACGAGAGTTTCTGGATTTATGTATTTCTATAAGGATTGGTTAGTTCTTTTCCAAGGGATGGGATGATCTATTGCAATTTCGTTCTCGATTAAAGTTGCTTGTTTTGATTGTGTTTCAGGGGTAGGAGTAGAAGCCCTCCTCATGGTAATAAGCGGGACTCGGGATTTCACGATAGAAACAGAAATAGAACACGTGTTTCTACTCAATTGTGCAGAGATTTTACTTCTGGAAGATGCAGGCGAGGTAATGGTTGTCAATTTCTTCACCAGGACGATCAAAATCTGGACGATAGCTCGGAAAATAGGAACAGGAAGGGGGGCCGATCCTTTAGATCAACTTCCCATGATTTTAAGGACCATCCCAGGAGTGGAAGATCAGCTGCTCATTGTACTGACTTCGTGAAGGGAAGGTGTCATAGGGGAGCCTCTTGCACGTTTTCTCATGACAGTGCATTTCATGAATTATCACGAGCTTCTCCAAATGATATTAGTAGAGACAGGAAAAATGATCGGAGTAAAGAAGCGTACTTCTCACGTGGTGAGCGTGAACCTTGCAGTAGCAGTCTTGTTATCTGTAAATATTTTGCTGCTGGATCTTGTCGTAATGGAAAAAATTGCAAGTATTCTCATCATAGCCAGCCACGTGCAAGTCCAGAGAGGAAGTCGAGTACTGATAAATGGGAACACGCCCAATGTTCAGATGGTAGGGAACAGTCGTGGGATGGCTTAAAATCGAGTGAATTGGCTAGTGGTTCGGATTTCACTCAGTTGATTGAGGACAAAAAAGAACAAACTGCTAGTGAAGAGCCAAGATATACATGGCCTTCAGATCAAAAATGTGATCATGGTTTGAATAATGAGAGCAAAACTCGGTGGGATCGAGCTGTTGATACCAAGACAGTGCGAAGCAACAAGAACGATGCCATTCCGAGCAAGGCAGAGAATGCTGGTGGTTGCACAGGCAGTTCTGACCCTAGAGGTCACAGAAAGTGGCCAAGTGATGATATGGAGATGTCTCCTGATTGGCACTACCCTGTGCAACCATCCAATCATGTAGTGAAAGGCGATTGCAACGTTATGCAAGATTCTGGCTCTCAAACTTCCACGGCTTTAGCCATTAGCCATGCGATAGTTCAAGAGGCTCTGGCTAAGAATCAAGACATTGCCATAGAGCCCATAGTAGTTGATATTACTCGTTTTCAGAAAAACCAAACTTGAACGAAAGATGATACTATTGCATCAGCTTCCAATGATAACATTACAATTGACAGAACGGCTGCTTCACATGCTGAAGGCAATCCTTCGGGTAACGTTGTCCTTGGACAAAGAATGGCATATCACAGTGACCATCCCGACGGAACTGTAACGAATCCGAAAATTTCAGATGGAAATTTCAGAGTCAAACTGCAGAAGGAGGATGAAAGCATCGAACATAGTAACGAACGATCAAATTAGGCAAATAACTGACCTTTCAGCTTCTCTTGCACAATATTTTGGAAATGCGCAACCATTGCCTCAATTGTATGCCTCCCTTAATACGCATACTGTGTCAGAAGCACCTTCATTCCCTTATTCGGACGCACCCATGGGTGCTTTGGGGGCAGCGATGAAGACAGGTCCTGTTATTGAATCCTCAAAGCAACACGATTCTGCTCTCTGCAATAGCTTACAGCTGAAGAAACTTGAAGTCACTAAAACACCACAGAAGAGCACTACAGAAGTGAAGGGTGAAGTACAGATACCAAATTTGCCTCTATCATCTGGTCCCTGTGGCATCTCTGCTGAAGAAACTCTTCATGGGAAGCCAACAGTTGATGGCGATGCTATCAAAGAGAAGAATGAAACTGACCCAGCAACAAATGAGGACTCTCAAAAGATTGATACGACAGAAAACGCAAATGGAAACGATGAGGTCCATGATAAGAAGAAGAGTAAGGATGAAATTTGCACTTGTGGAGTTTGTCAAGGAACTTCTAAAACCTACATGGTAGGAAGGTCATATCAGCAAAGATTTTTATAAAACCATAGTCAAGAAAGTGGTGGACAAAGTCACAGGCTCCTTGCAGGATGGTCATATTCCTCAAACGCAGGAGAAAATCGATCACTATCTTTCGTTTTCGAAATCAAAGCTCACAAAACTTGTTCAGGTAACTACAAATTTCCTTTCAATTCAGTTCTCTTGTGTTGACTTTGCATGTTATAGCATTTATACTTTGCACTGCCGGCATCTCCTCTCAAATTATCCATTTTATTTGTTTAACTCTTTTATACTTGACAGAAACGATTGTTGCATTTGTTTGAATACAATCCTTTTGTTGCACAATGGTAGGTTATGCACATACTCAAGATTCAACTTGTAGCTACGATAACATTTTCACAGAAACGATTGTTGCATTTGTTTAATATTTTATTTTATAGTTTATATTTTGTGGTTCAATTTTTTATTTTTTTTTTATTTTTTGTTCATTTTTTATTTTTTTATTTTAATATTAAGATAAATTTTTTTAAAATATTTAATAATTTATTTATGTTCGAACAATTAACCTAAAATAATAAGGGTACAAAATAGTTTTTTGAAATTAAAAAAATAATAGTTCTTAATACACATTGTCCTCTTTAGCCTTTCCCTTAAGGCTTTAAAACACGTCTACTTCAAACCCGCGTGAGTTTTACCTTTAGTCATCCAAAATACCGAGTTGTTTTTTTATAAAAAGGAAAAAAAAAAAAAAACAATGATCTCAAAACACATCTGTTTGACCCTTGTTCAAAATAAAATCATATATTTTTACCTTGAAATAAAAATTAATTCGAGTCATTTTAGAGTTCAAAATAGTTCTAGTTTCTCAACTTTATTAAAACAAAATTACAATTTAATCCTTAAATTTTATTTATAATTATTTCCCATATTTCTTTCCCGACATAAAATTCAAATAAAGAAAAAAAAAATTGTGAAAGAGAGGGAAAATAATAAGTTAGTTGTAAATTAGGTCAGCTTTTGGTGAAGGTTTCACGAGGTGCATGTTATTTGGTACAGCTCGCACCACCCCATCTCATCCACCACCTGCTTCTTCTTCAACCTCAACACCCATTTTTCCTTCAACAATAATCTCAATGCCCAGCTGATTTAGAGGGCGGATCGAGGTAGGTTGCTCGGGAGCTGGAGGGACGGTGGCAGCCATGGACGTGCCGATCATGCATGCCAGTGACCGCTACGAGCTCGTCCGAGATATTGGCTCGGGCAACTTCGGGGTGGCTAGGTTGATGCGAGACAAGGACAACGATGAGCTCGTTGCTGTTAAGTACATTGAGCGAGGTGACAAGGTATTCGTTTTTCTTATTTAAGGACGAAAAATTTAGCTAATTAAGATATTATATATTTGATATTCAAATTCGAATGATATGAATGAATTTGATATGAACAGATAGATGAAAATGTTCAAAGAGAAATAATAAACCATAGATCTTTGAGACATCCCAACATTGTGAAGTTCAAAGAGGTAACTAATTTGTGTAAATAACCCTTATTTACCAAAGCAACAATATTTTTACCATAAGTGAATATATATAGGTCGTTCTAACCCCGACCCATCTTGCCATCGTCATGGAATATGCCTCCGGTGGAGAGTTGTTCGAGCGGATCTGTAACGCCGGCCGTTTCAGTGAAGACGAGGTTTTTTAATCTTATCTTATCATAGTTTAACACGATGCTACACTGTCATGTTTTCAAATTTTTAATATCATTTGATAGTTGGTGTTGATATAAGATTAAATTTACGGTAATCTATCAACTTAAGCTTTAAGTTACAGGCACGATTCTTCTTTCAGCAACTGATATCGGGAGTGAGTTATTGTCATGCAATGGTAAGTTTTTTATGATCTCATGCAAATCTCTAACTCGTTTTCTTAGAGTTCAAATGAATTCGGGTTAAGATTTTTTTCTTATTGGTGGGTAAAGCAAGTTTGCCATAGAGATTTGAAGTTGGAGAACACATTGCTCGATGGAAGTCCGGCCCCACATCTTAAGATCTGCGACTTCGGCTATTCTAAGGTACTCGTCTTTGAATCACACGACCGATTTGTGGTCATGATTCAAGATCGATATGTTTCTAATAACTATGGTCGTTATAGTCGTTGTAGCTTGCATTTTGATTCGAAGTATACCGAACAATAATAACTGAAGTATAGAGGAACAACTCCAACGTGATTGTTAATGGTATGTTTGTCTATAGACTCAATATTTTCTTGTTTTTGCTTTTGAGAAAGTCGTCGGTGTTGCATTCTCAACCAAAATCGACCGTGGGAACTCCAGCTTACATAGCTCCTGAAGTGTTGCTCAAAAAAGAATACGATGGGAAGGTGAACAAAAACAAGAACCCTACAAAATTACTCTTTTTCTCTTAAAATCAGACATTTTGTGATCCAATTAACGTTGTTGCAGTGCAGATTGCTGATGTTTGGTCTTGTGGGGTGACATTGTATGTCATGTTGGTTGGAGCATACCCTTTCGAGGATCCCGAGGATCCTAAAAATTTTCGCAAAACCATTCAGGTTCGAGCCGTTTATAGGTTAAATTAACGATAACAAAAATATATATATACCTATGAACTTTCAAAAGTTTGTATAATATTTTTAAATTATTAAAAAAAAATTACAAAAGTTAAAAAAAATAATACTAAAAAAGATAATTTTTTTTTAATATTTTACTTAAAAAAATACTCTTAATCTTTTTAAAATTGTTTAAAAAATTTTGTATGAGCTTTCGATTTTTTTTTTCTTAAAAATAATTATTTAAAACTTTTAAAAATAACATTAATATTAATTTTTTTTAAATAAGGATATTAAGAAAATCTTAAAATTTAAAGATATTTTTAAAATAATATATTATTAATTTCTATATGAATAATTTTTAATTTTTTTAAAATTAAAGTATATTGAAGCTTTTAAAATTTTAGAAGTATTTTTAAGACAAAGTCAGAAGTATTCTTTATAATATGAGCGTTTTGGTTTTGTAGAGAATTTTGAATGTTCAATACTCCATTCCCGACTATGTTCATATATCTCCCGATTGTCGACATCTCATGTCTAAAATTTTTGTTGCTGACCCAACCAAGGTTAGTACTTTGATTTCATATTTCTGTCGAGTAAATTAATAAAATCTTTTCAATTTTTAAAAATATAACTTAAAAAAATTTCATTAATATGGTTAAATTTTTTTAAAAAAATAAAAAAATACATTTACTGGTATCATGTTAAAAAATACAATGAATTTTTAAAAAGTACATTAATACATTTTATTAATTTAATATAGTATCTTAATGAAAATTTATAAATTGGGGGTAATTTTTAAATACTTAAAATATATTATTAATTTTATTTTTTAAAAGTAAATTATTTTTTTTACATAAAATACAAAATTTATGAATATTTTTATTAATTTAAACTTTCGTAATTACATATAATTATTTCTCATTTTTAAGCTGTTTAAATTTGAATGGAATATTAATTTACTTAATTCAAATGAATTAAATAATCCAAACCCATCTAAACAAACTCAGAGGATATCAATACCAGAGATCAGAAACCATGAATGGTTCTCAAAGAACCTACCGCCCGATCTGGCGGAGGAGAAGACTGCAACCACTCATAATATTGTGGAGGAGGATACCCAACCGCCGCAAACCATCGAAGAAATCATGCAGATCATCCAGGAAGCTGCCGTGGAGGCGGTCGGAGCTCAGAGCCCGAATGGCCAGTATCTGACCGGGAGTTTAGACATCGACGATGACATGGAGGAGGATTTGGAGTCCGACGTCGAACTCGACTTGGAAAGCAGTGGTGAGATTGTTTATGCAATGTAGCCGTTACAATATCTGACCGATAACTATTGTGTGTACGAAACTTTTTTAAAACATTTCGATCTTAAAAATTATCATGAACTTAACGTTTTGTGGTCTCTTTAGCTGGCACCGTCATCCATACATGAGACTACTTTTTAGGCTCTGTTTTTCTTTTCAAGCAGGGTTGGATGCGTGTACTTCTATATTTCACGCAAATGTGCATGAGCCCACTAAGCTGGCTCGTAACGCTCCCCTAGGCCTAACTACGAGCTATTGTACACACATACCGCTAAAAGTCGACAAAAAAAAAAGAGAGAGAGATGTATAATATTGTGGTGTATGCGTTCGTACCTAACATATTGAAAAAGTACTCCATGCTTCTGACATAAAATATGCATGAGGTTTCACATTTAAAATCATAATACAGACTGATGATGCATATAGTACTTCATTACTTTTCATCTCAATGAGACATGCTTATATATCCCTATTATTTCATATATGTTCGCTATACACACAGTGTTATAGTATTTGTGATGTCTCACGTTGGTCGGGGAGGAGAACAAAATACTCTTTATAAGGGTGTAGAAACCTTCCTCTAGCTGACATGTTTTAAAGCCTTGAGGGGAAGCCCGAAAGAGAAAGTCCGAAGAGGACAATATTTGCTAGCGGTGGGCCTGAGTCGTTACAAATGGTATTAGAGCCAGAAACCGGACGATGTGATAGCCTTCTCGTTGTTCTCCGAAAGGGGATAGACATGAGGTGGTGTGCCAGTAAAGACGATGGGTCCCGAAGGGGGGTGGATTGTGATGTCCCACATTAGTTGGGGAGGAGAACAAAACACCCTTTATAAGGGTGTGGAAACCTTCCCGAGCAGACGCGCTTTAAAGCCTTGAGGAGAAGCAAAAAAAAAAAACAATATCGGCTAGCGGTGGGTTTGGATCATTTCATTGAGAATCTCTTTACCAGACGTCCAACCGTCTTTGTCTTTGTCTTTGCCTCGCTCTAGAAGTATGAAGTAATTTACGTTCGAATCTCAAAATAAGAAAAACGAGACAAAAGAAAGAAACGAAAATCAAAACATTTATGAAACAAGTTGCCACATGTTTGTCATTGTTGGTTGTAGAATTTGAGCACACGACAAAATGGATGTGTGTGAGTCAAATATGGAAAATTGCGACATTTCAAACATTTAATCCAAATTATACAATACTTTTACTCCAACTTGTATATGTCTTTTGTCCACTTTATTCCATTGACCACTAAAAATTGAAAAATAAAAATATATTTTTTTAAAATTTTATGTTAAATAGAGCGTGAATTTTATATTTGACATTTTTAAAAAATTTGAAAATAGGTTTAGATCTAAAATTAAATAGTTCGAGAATCTAAACTTAATTGGAGTAATAAGTATTGTAAATTTAAAAATATTCGATAGGTGAAGTCAAAGTATACTCAATATAAAATTTGACTACTTTAAAAATTTATTCGACAAATTTAAAGATTTATTCGACAAGCAAAAAAAAATTCAAAATTTAAATTTATTTAACAAACTTTATATTAAAATTTTAATTCTTTCAATTTTGTATTTTGAAGTTGGAAAAATTTACATCTATTTAATTTATTAGATATAAAATAATTAAAAAAAAAAAGTCTATAAAACAAAATTAATTATTTTTAGTTTATTTAAATGCAAAAGTTAAAAAGCTTTAAAGTTGTATGTAAAATTAAAAATTTAAATAAAAATCGTCTTTATATTTAATTGATTCATGAATTTTAAGTATAATAAATCATTAAAATCTTAATTTTGTATTATTTGAAATTTAATTTGTTCTAACCATTAATAGATTTTAAAAAATAGAGTGGACAGTATAATTCACGAACTCGTGTATAATATATCATTTAATTTTTTAAAAATATCTATATTTAACAAGTTATTAAATATTTTCTATATAGGGGTATGTATAAATTAAACAAATTCGAAATTTTGAATTGATTGAGTTGGTAACATAAGTAATCTAAATAGAGTTCATAGCTAAAATACCACCCTCTATTTTCGAGTTGGGTTGAGTTTTTTTTTTTAAAATTATTTATTAAGGAGTATATTTATCCGTAATATATATATATATATATATATATATATATATATATATATTAATAAGATTATAAATATTCTTAATTATTATTCTAAACCTAAAAAAACAAACAGGAAGAACATGGAAGTTCACGTCATCGTGCGAATCAAAAAAATAAAAAAAGAAAAATAAAAAAGAAGATGATCGAGAATTTGCACAGAAATCTTATATTCAATTCATTCGTCTGGAAGAGCGGCGGAAAGTTGTTCAGCCGCGCGTAAGCTTTTGATCTAATCAACGAAGGTTTAAGCGCCTAGTCTCTATAATATTCAAATGGCCGTCTTCTGTGGTCTCTTGAAACCTTACACTCCTTTTCAAAATTTTGCAGGGGTAGAAGATGGCGTCTTCAACCTTCAGTTCTGTTTCTTGTTTATTCAAGGTTTGGACTCGCTTTGCTTTTTGTTTATGATTATTCAGAAAATGTGGGATTTCTTACCAAGTTCTAAACGATTTTTAGTTCTTTGATGTTTTGTGTACCATTTTCAAATCTGTTTTCGTGGTGGCGAGTGAAACTGTTTAAAAATTTCGGAAAGTTTTAGTTGAGAGAGGATTTTCTTTGTTGCTTTCTGTAATTTTTTTTGTTTTTGTAGGATGAATTGAAGATTTTGAATCTTAAGAAGCGGAATGAAGGGAAGGTGTTTGTTAAATGTTCTATGAGATGTTCTATGAGTTCTAAAGCTCAAAAGCCACAGCCGGAAGTTCGCATTGGTGTTCTTGGAGCCAGTGGCTATACTGGTTCAGAGGTAGTTCTTTTCCAGCTTGAAACTTAAGTCTTTACTTCTAGAAGAAATTTGTGAGATCCCATGTCGGTTGGAGAGTGAAACGAAGCATTTCTTGTAAGGGCGTGGAAACCTCTCTCTGGTAGACGAGTTTTAAAACCTTGAGGGGAAGCCCAAAAGAGAAAGCTCAGATGGAAACAAAGCATTTCTTATAAGGATGTGGAAACCTCTTCCCAGTAGATGCGTTTTAAAACCTTGAGGGGAAGCCCAAAAGGGAAAGGTTAGAGGGAAACGAAGCATTCCTTATAAGGGTGTGGAAACCTCTCTCTAGTAGACGCGTTTAAAACCTTGAGGGGAAGCCCAAAAGGGAAAGCTCGGAGGGAAACGAAGCATTCCTTATAAGGGTGTAGAAACCTCTTTCCAGTAGATGCGTGTCAAAACCTCGAGGGGAAACCCAAAAGGGAAAGGTCAGAGGGAAACAAAACATTTCTTATAAGGGTGTGGAAACCTCTCCCTGGTAGAATCGTTTTAAAACCTTGAGGGGAGGCCCAAAAGGGAAAGGTCAGAGGGAAACGAAGCATTTCTTATAAGGGTGTGGAAACCTCTTCCTAGTAGACGCATTTTAAAACCTTGAGGGGAAGCCCAAAAGGGAAAGGTTAAAGGGAAACGAAGCATTTCTTATAAGGGTGTGGAAACCTCTCCCTAGTGTACGCGTTTTAAAATCTTGAGGGAAAGCTCAGAAGGGAACGCTTAGAAGGAAACAAAGCATTCTTTATAAGTGTGTGGAAACCTCTCTCCAGTAGACGCGTTTTAAAACCTTGAGGGGAAGCCTAAAAGGAAAAACTCAGAGGGAAACGAAGCATTCCTTATAAGGGTGTGGAAACCTCTCCCTAGCAGACACGTTTTAAAACCTTGAAAGGAAGTCCAAAAGGCAAAGCTCAAAGAGGACAATATCTACTAGCGGTGGGTTTGAGCTGTTACAAAATTTTCTTGCTTGTCTAACGGCAAGAGCGGGCATTTGGAATGATGGGACATAAAAGCTTGAAATCTTATATTTCCTGTACTCTTTTCCACTTAAGGAATGATCCCTTTTGTTCTTTGTAGATTGTTAGGCTTCTAGCAAATCATCCACACTTTGGCATTACTCTCATGACAGCTGATAGGAAAGCTGGTCAGCCGTTTTCATCAGTATTTCCTCATCTAATCACACAAGTATGACTCTCTTACTAACCCGATTCTATTTAATGTCGATCGTGGTCAGTTTTGTTATGTTTCTTAGAGTAAGTTCTGGAGATGGACCTTTTGAAGGTTTCGTATTAATAGTTCGCGTCGGAGTTATGTTAGCTTAACTCCTTGCTGTTTATAGGATCTTCCAGAATTAGTAGCGATCAAAGATGCTGATTTCTCGGAGGTCGATGCTATATTTTGCTGCTTGCCGCATGGGACAACGCAGGTGAGCATCGAATTGCAGTTTTTGATCGATTACTTATGAGATACCCCTAAATATCATGAAGGTTACATAGGCTTTTCTCCTTTTAAGTCGCATTGGTTTGTATTTTTCTTTCTCCAGGAAGTTATTAAAGCCCTTCCCAAGGAATTAAAGATTGTCGATCTTTCAGCTGTATGTTTAATGTTTAAGTACTTTATAGTATTTTAAGCACTTGGGGCTCTTACTTTCTGAGGTTGAAATGATGAATTGTTCCCGTGAATTGTACTCGATGATTCTCTAGGACTTTCGCTTGCAAGATCCATCCGAATACGAGGAGTGGTATGGCCAAGCACATAGAGCTGTGGATTTGCAGGTGTGCTTTTTTTAGTGTTTCTTTGTTTGAACTAAGCAAAATTTTCATTGGTTTTGTACGTTATATCTCGTTCTACATGTTTTTCTCAATTCCCCACGAACCTAACCCGCCCTTGCCAGAATCATGACAAAAGCTATCATGCACACCCTTTAATAACACCTGCCATGGCAATACCTTCTCTCGAGGAGAAGAAAATTACCAACATCGAAAGAAACACGTATTCTATTGAGATCGACAACAAGTTTAGAGGGACGAGGGTTTAACTTTTAGAGACCACAAGAGACAAAGCCTTTTTCGTTACTTTAGGATGGCTGAATTTGACCAGCCCTTCTCACAGCTCGTCTAAATGAGAAATCCTTTAGGGAGGAAAGATTCGCCAAACTAGCCATTTGGGTTGAAAAGACCAACAAAAAAAGGTTCATTTGTTGAGGGTGCATTATATCACAATCGCACTTCTTCGAGACTCACAAAACAATTGTGCCACACTTATTCTCACCCTTCAGTGAGTTAGTCAACCCAAACTCGGATCATTGGTGGCTCAAAGGGCCTATCTCATAACCTCCACCTTCATTCTTGGAAAACAGTCTTTGAAAATGAGGTTAGAGAGAGTTTTGGAAAACATTTTGACAAAGGAAGTGTTTTACACTAGCAAGTAACAAGGGATAATAATAGCATTGATAGCATATAACCCAAGGGATAATAATAGCATTGATAGCATATAACCCGAGTAGGAAGATTTGACAATTAGTCATATCCTCC
Organism: Cucurbita moschata; assembly: GCF_002738365.1. Classification (NCBI taxonomy): domain Eukaryota; kingdom Viridiplantae; phylum Streptophyta; class Magnoliopsida; order Cucurbitales; family Cucurbitaceae; genus Cucurbita; species Cucurbita moschata. The sequence goes on from NW_019268529.1 coordinate 3,086,131, forward strand.
TATAATATATTAGGGTTGCCCGTCAAAAGTGATGAGTCGTCGTACGCTTACAAAAGTACAAGAAAAGAAAATGAATATACGAAAGGTGACAAAACTTCTAGGTTAGTGCCTACAATAGAAGATCTTCAAGCGCGTTGACTAACCAAACAACTACCACTTCTTCAATCGGCAGAGTAAAGAACCGCTTCCCGTGCTTCTCCATTAACTTGTAGGCTCTCACTCGAAACCGCACATGAAAAACTTACTATCTCGACAAAATAAAAAAGCATTAGAACCCAAATCCCTTGTCCCACCCTCCTCACGGCGAAAGGCATAGAAAAGAACGACTTGGGAGGAAGAAGAAAGCAACGAATTGGAGAGAACCCATTCGACGAACATTTCAGTTTTCCCTCCGTTCCTTTTCTAGTCAGTTTTGTTTATGTTCATGTGTTGATAAAATTATGTTCTTAGTTTATTTCCCTCCCTTTTCAGTTAAGTTATGTGTTATAAGTTTGTAAATCATACGTCGAGGGTATATTAGGCTGGTGGGGTACGATAAGACGTGAACCTTGCATTTCTTGGAACTTCTTTCTCACATTTTAGTATACAATTTTGGAATTTGTTAGTGTTAAAAGTATTTCATATTGGTTTCAGAAAGAAGCCGTTTATGGTTTGACAGAGATTCTAAGGGATGAAGTCAAGGGTGCTCGTCTCGTAGCTAATCCGGGCTGTTATCCAACATCTATTCAACTTCCTCTTGTGCCACTAATAAAGGTTCTTATCTATCCCTATCATATCATATCATTAGTGCATGATAATGCAATGAATGCTGAGCTGATACTCTTTTTTCTATGATCCTATGTTTATATAATCCGAAGTACAGAAATAAAATATTTACTGCAGCTTATCGTGCATGCCTTGAACATAGCAACCTAATTTTTTTTTTTATTCAAACACCATAAAAACTTAAAAAAAAAAAATTAACACTTAAAACCAAAAGTTAACTCAGGTGTGAATCCTTAGAACCCATAAACTAGGTGTCCACAAACACAGTTTAAATCAATGAACAACTAAGTGCGGAAACGTCTATCAATGAAAAAAATAAATTTCAATAAAAACATAAAATTCTCGAGTCGCCCCATGATTGACTTCTCTACCCTACTCATCACCTCTGTGCCAAATTCCCCTGTTGGGGTCAAATACATAAACCATCACATGACAATCAAACAAAATTGAGGGACCTTAGTAGTTAATTACCTGAAAAACCATTACATGACAATCAAACAAAATTGAGGGACCTTAGTAGTTAATTACCTGAAACACACCATGTGTAATTTTTACCACTTGAAAATCAACATCCACCTTTACTTCTTAAAATGATTCTCAATGGTTACCCGAAACACACGTGTAACCCTTACCTTGGTAACCATTTTTTGCAATCACCCGAAGAGTGACTATTAGTAGCTAGTTACCTGAAACACACAACGTGTAACCATTACTACAAGAAAATCGACATCCTTCCTTACTCCTTAAAATGATTATCAATGGCTGGTTACCCGAAACACACAGTATGTAACCCTTACCTTGATAATCATTTTCTGCGATCACCTCGAAGAGTGACTATTAGTGGCTAGTTACCCGAAACACATAGCGTGTAACCATTACCACTAGCTCCTTAGCCATCACCGTCAAACATAACATGCATGCATTAGGTCCCAAAACGTTTGATTTCATAAGCAACCGTACATTATGCCACACAACTCACATCAGACATATTCTCAATCGTGCATGCAATAGGTCTCACAACATTTATTTACATAGTCAAACATATATTGAATCACACAACCATACAATGACAAATATATTTGACCATTTTCGAAAAACAAAACATTTAATTTCAATAGGAAGGTCTTTCTATGGGAGAGATTCATTCCTAATCGTCCTTACAAATATTGGTCCAATTCCGACTCAAATCGAGCCTACATTTAAATACACAAGTTTAACCAACCCAACTTGACTTGATACAATGACTCTTACAAATCAGAGGGTTTTATTGCTTACCTTCTTCCTATTGGTTCCAATCCCAACTGTCCAGAGAAGAAACCGCGTTGTAACTTCGTTAGTTGACGCGTTGTACCTTGGTTACTATACAAACATTTAGAGGTAAACAGTAAGGGTATTGTCCATTCAAAGTTGAGGTTGGACTCAAAGAACAAGTCACGAAAAACTCCAGTTTACTACTCTAAATGGTGGTTCCGGCGACGGCGACTGGAGGTGGTCGTTCGACATGCGAAGGAGCGCGGGACGATGTGAGCGATGGCGGCGGGATGACGTGAATGATGGGCAGCGGTCGCGGCTTAAAGAAGAAGAAGATGATGATGATAAAGAGGAAAGGAAGAGTGGCGACTAGGGTATGTGAGTGGCTGGCTTGTCTCGAGCGTCGTGCTCTGTGAGGTGGATGGCTGGCTGAGGGTTTAGCTCTATGTAGCTGAACCTTCGAGTTTAATCTTTTTATTTTTTTTATTTTTATTTTATTTTATTTTTATTTTTATTTTTTATTGGGCCTGGGGCCTTACCATACTCCCCAAAAAAGAACTTTCGTCCTCAAAAACTTCACTTAAATGCACAAGGCTTGCGCTACATCCCTTTTGATCGGAAGAGCTCAGGGTACTTGATCATCATTTCCTCTCCTCGTTCCCAAGTGGCTTCTTCAAGCTAGTGATTCTGCCATGTCTTCACTTCCTAGCCACAACGTTTCACCCACAGACGGATGGACAAACTGAATGCTTAAACCAAATTCTGGAGGACATGTTACGAGCTTATATGTTGGACATTGCTGGTAGCTGGGACACACACTTGCAGCTCATAGAGTTCGCTTATAACAACAGTTATCAAGCGACGTCAGGTATGGAACCTTTTGAGGCCTTATACAGGAAGAAGTGTCGATCCCCAGTATGTAGGGATGAAGTAGGAGAAGACAAGTTGTTGGGCCCTGACTTAGTGCAAGCAACCAATAAGGCTATTAAAAAAATAAAGGCTAGAATGCATTCGACCCAAAGCAGCCAAAAGAGTTATGTAGATGTGAAACAAAGGGATTTGGAGTTTGAGGTTGGAGACAAAGTATTTCTTAAGGTGGCCCCCATGAAGGGCGTTCTTAGGTTCGGGAGCAAAGAGAAGTTAAGCCCACGCTTCATTGGACCATTTGAGATCTTGGAGCGAGTGGAACAAGTAGCTTATTGATTGGCTCTACCACCAGCACTTTTTGGAGTCCACAATGTGTTCCGTGTATCGATGTTGCGATTATATATAGCAGATCCATCGTATGTGATAGATTTCAAACCCCTACGATTGGATAAGAGTTTGAACTATGAGGAAGAACCAATGCAAATTGTGGCTAGAGAAGTGAAGACCTTATGCAGTCAAGAGATTGCGTTTATCAAAGTATTATGGCGGAATCATTAGCTTGAAGAAGCCACTTGGGAACGAGAAGAGGAAATGATGATCAAGTACTTGAGTTCTTTCGAGTGGAAGGGATGTAGTGCAGGCCTTGTGAATTTAAGTGAAGCTTTCAATGATGAAAATTCATTTTTGGGGGAGTATTGTAAGGCACAAGGCCAAAAAAAAAAAAAAAAAAAACC
>NW_019268529.1:3090324-3123451 GCF_002738365.1 Cucurbita moschata
AAAAAAAAAAAAAAAAAAAAAACCTATGGTTCAGCTACATATAGCTAAACCCTCAACCAGCCACCTACCTCACAGAGCACGACGCTCGAGACAAGCCAGCCATTTAAGAAACCCTAGTCGCCGCTCTTCCTTTCCTCTTTATCATCTTCTTCTTCTTTAAGTCATCGTCCTGCCACCATCGTCTCGCAACCCTTTGCATGTTGGATGACCACCGCCAGTCGCCGTCGAGCATCAGACAACCACCTCTCGTCACCCACGTCGCCGTCACTGGAACCACCATTTAGAGGAGTAAATTCTGAGTTTTTCGTAACTTGTTCTTTGAGTCCAACCCCGACTTTGAATGGACCATACTCTTACTGTTTACCTCTAAATGTCTATATAATAACCAATGTACAATGCGCCAACCAACAAAGTTACACCGTAGTTTCTTCCCTGGATAGATGGGATTGGAACCAATAGAAAGAAGGTAAGTAATAAAACCCTTGGATTTGTAGGAGCCGTTGTATCAAGTCAGTTGGGTTGATGTTGGGTTGGTTAAACTTGGGTGTTTCAATGTAGGCTTGATCTGAGTCAAAGTTAGACCAATGATGAGGAAAGAGCTCTCCAGGTAAAGGACCTTCCTATTGAAATTAAATGTTTTGTTTTTCGAAAAGGGTCAAATATATTTGTCTGTATGGTTGTGTGATGTGTGATTCAATTTATTGATTATGTAAGTAAATATTGAGAATATGTTAGATGTGAGTTGTGTGGCATAATGTATGGTTGCTCATGAAATCAAACGTTTTGGGACTTAATGCATGCATGCTATGTTTGATGGTTAAGGAGCTTGTGGTAATGGTTACACGTGTGTTTCGGGTAACTAGCCACTAATAATCACTATTCGGGGTGATTGCAAAAAATGATTATCAAGGTAAGGGTTATACTGTGTGTTTTGGGTAACCAACCATTGATAATCATTTTAAGGAGTAAGGAGGGATGTCGATTTTCTTGTGGTAATGGTTACACGCGGTGTGTTTCAGGTAACTCACCACTAATAGTCAATTTTTGAGGTGATTGCAGAAAATGGTTATCAAGGCAAGGGTTTCACCTTGTGTGTTTCGGGTAACTAGCCATTGATAATCATTTTAAGGAGTAAAGGTGAATGTTGATTTACATGTGGTAAAAATTAAACACGGTGTGTAAGGTAATTAACCACTAAGGTCCATCAATTTTGTTTGATTGATGTGTGATGGTTATGTATTTGACCCCACAAGGGAGTTCATTACTGAATATTTTAATACACACCCTATTTTTAAAACGATTTTCAGGCGAGGCTGTGACACGAAAGAGACGAGTAGAGTGGAGAAGTCAGTCATGGGGCGACTCGAAAATTTTATGTTTTTATTGAAATTTATTTTTTCATTGATAGACGTTTCTGCACTTAGTTGTTCATTGATTTAAACTGTGTTTGTGGACACCTAGTTTGCTGGTTCAAATCCAGTTCGGCCCAATAATTCGTAGATCAAACACTGTAAATTCGGATAGAAAAAGATTTCTTTCGTTCTTCCTTACTTAGCCTTAGATGTCCTTGGGGGCTAGGGAGTCCCACCAAGTTAACTTTTGGTTTTAAGTTTTTATGTTGTTTGAATTTTTTTTTTAGGTCGCATGCCTTTTAACCTTTTTAAAGGGGTATCCCGCACATGATTTTAATAAATTACCTCTTTTGCATATTTTTCATTTGTTTCAACTCTTAAAAATCACTTTTCTTTGTAACGGCCCTGACCGTTATGTGTAAGAAAAGTCGGGGTCGTTACAATATCTCTTCACTAAGGCTTCTAGGCTCCGTTCTCCTTTTTTTGTTGATTATATTCTCATCATTTCTCTCTCTTTTTTTTTTTTTTTAATGGGCTTCTAATCACCTCTCAAATATTTTCATTCAGGCTAATCTAGTTCAACTTGGGGGCATCATTATTGATTCTAAGTCTGGCGTTAGTGGAGCTGGTGAAGATCTATTTCCATTTTACGCTTTCTGCAAAGTTTGTCATAAACTGTTGAATACATTGTAGTGTAGCTTTATTAACTGTCTTTACTTTGTAGGACGTGGTGCCAAAGAGGCAAATCTATACGCCGAAATAGCTGAAGGCATTTATTCGTATGGAATTACTCGACATCGTCATGGTGAGTGGACATTGGTCATATTGACTAAGATGCTAGGGGATGCTATCTGATTGAATTACTTATATGCAAGTTGTTTGTAATGGCTTAAGCCCACTGCTAGCAGATATTGTCCTCTTTGAGCTTTTCCTTTCGGGCTTTCCCTCAAAGCTTTTAAAACGCGTCTACTAGGGAGAGGTTTCCATACCCTTATAAAGAATACTTCGTTCTCCTCTCCAACCGAAGTGGGATCTCACAATCCACCCCCCTTCGGGGCCCAGTGTCCTCGTTGGCACTCGTTCCTTTCTCTAATCAATTTGGAACTCCCACCAAATCCACCCCTTCAAGGCCCAGCGTCGCGTCCTTGCTGACACACTGCCTCATGTCCACCCCCCTTCGGGGCTTAGCCTCCTCGCTGATACATCGTTTGGTGTCTGGCTCAATTTGTAACGGCTCAAGCTCATCGCTAGCAGATATCGTCCTCTTTGGGCTTTCCATTTCAAGGTTTTTTAAAACATGTCTGGTAGGGAGAGGTTTTGTAATGGCTCAAGCTCACCGCTAGCAGATATTGTCCTCTTTGGGCTTTCCCTTTCAAGATTTTTTAAAACGTGTCTGTTAGGGAGAGATTTCTACACTCTTATAAAGAATGCTTTGTTCTCCTCTCCAACCGATATGGGAGATCTCATTTGTTATACTTCCATCTCGACATCGTTTACACTACATAGAACTGATAGCTTGTTTTCTGTCACTTGGATTTCACCTCAGCACAAGTCTCTGCTAGTGCAATCAACCTTTATACAGGAGTTCAGTATTTAGAATCTCGTGATTGATATACGCTGTAATGATCTCGTTTTTTCGTTGCTTTTCAGTTCCTGAAATTGAGCAGGGATTGTCTGAAGTGGCAAAATCGAAAGTAACCGTTAGTTTTACACCCCACCTAATGCCAATGGTAACGAACTTTGATTTGCTAATTAGGTTCGTCTTAGGATCGACGTTTCTTAAGTACGGTAGTTTAATGGCTATATCCTTTTACTGTATTAGATTCGAGGTATGCAATCAACCATATATGTTGAAATGGCTCCAGGGGTGACAACTGAGGATTTGCACCAACACTTAGAAGTCTTCTATAAGGTATAAAAAACTATTCTCATTCTACAGATTGAGAACTATTTGATATTTATTTTTTCGTGTTTCCTCGTAGGAAGAAGAATTCGTACGTGTGTTGGAGAAAGGAGTCGTCCCTCGAACTCATAACGTTCGAGGGTCTAATTATTGCCACATCAATGTCTTTCCCGATCGAATTCAAGGAAGAGCGATCATTGTTTCTGTTGTAAGTTGATTGAATTCATAAATAAACGTTAAAGTTTGCATATCCCTATTGATACAGTGCCTAATAACGATCTCGATGAGTCTATGAACAGATCGATAATCTTGTGAAAGGAGCTTCAGGTCAAGCTTTACAGAATCTCAACGTGATGATGGGATTCCATGAATCTACAGGGCTCCTTTACCAGCCACTGTTTCCTTAACACGCTAGTGAGTCCAAGTCAAAACCTTCCTTAACTGATTCAAATACTTTCTCGAACATTGGTTGGTTCGATGGTCGATTAATTATATTTCACTACCCGTTGTGTAGGTTATATGAGATGAAGTTGCTGTGTTTGTGGAAGCTCCAACCTCCAACTGTATCATAAGAGTTAGTTCCCAGATGATGGGAAACAAATTATGATGATCAAGAATGTCGTGTACTGTTGTCTTTCAAAATAAGCAGCACTTCTTTTGTTCTTTCTTCTCAATAAAGAACTGTAAAAGGCTGAGCTAAATTATTATGTTTACGTGAGGCTGAGCTAAATTTTGTTTAAAGATTTGGTAGCAAATATTTGAAGTAAATTAAGTACACATTGTCCTGAAATTTTTGTGTACTTTCAACTTTGATTAATGTTGGTATATATATCTTTAAAACGTCCAGGTTGGTCTCTATAAAATTGTCGATAAGTCACTTAACCCACTCGAACAGTTGGTGCGATGAAGAAACAAAAAATTAATACGGAAACTTGTTGGTATGATTAGCTAATTACTTGTTTAACTAAAGATTCAAATATTTTCTCGAAAAAAATAAAACTCGAGATAGAGAGATGATAGAATAACAAACACAATTTTCCGAAGCAAACTTTACTATTTAATTATAAGTAACAGTAATATTTACACTGTCAACAAGTGATAGACAGCTCAACCAATTCATACAGATTTTCTGGCAAATGGCTAATTACAATTTCCTGGAAAGTAAACAAATAAATTGAATAGCCAAAATGAAGATCACCTCAAAAACCCTTCTCTGTTTGGGCCTCATCGATCCAAAGCAGAAAAATATGAAGTTTGAAGCAGCCTTAGAGGAGACTGACAATTATCTTCAGTCTTTGAACTTCTTGGTGAAGGTTTCGGTATGAGTTCGGATAATCTAATTCTTTCATTCGCAATTTTGTTCTGTATAAGAACACAAACCGTATGGCTTTCAGTTTCAATTCCTCATCGAACAACTCCACCGGAATAATGAAATTTACTAACATATGTATAAGAACACATACCTTGAATTTGAAATCCTGGAGCTCTCTTTCTACTGAAGAAATTTTGATCATTAGTTGATCTAGTGCCTCCTCAGCCACGGAGGGGCATATATCAGCTGAAGGTTTTGTTACTCCAGCTGCCTGAAAGTTAAAAGAAGTATGTATAAGTTTTCTACTGTGAGTTTTGTTTTTCTTTAGCATTTCTTGAGGTTAATACTTACTTTTAAAACACTGGTGCATAGATTTAATAGCTTCCGAGCTAGTTGGACCTTCTCTTCCTCGGTTTCCTATAATGTATTTGTTAGATAATGAAGATTGGTTTCAAGTCATCATGTTCTGTTTGCAGAATACTAACCTTTAACTTGATGTTTAGTCGTTGCTCCTCGTCAAAATCAATGTCTGGAGTCTTCCCAATGGAGGTGCGGAAATAAGCAAGTTCTTCTTTTACACGAGAAAGAAGAATCTCGGTTCGATGTAGCTTAGCACTTAGGTCTCCATTCTGTGCTCTTAGAATGTTATTTTCTTCCTGTTGCGTATAAAAGGGCAAAAAAAGGTCATGTGAGATCCCATATCGGTTGGGGAGGAAATCGAAACATTCATTATAAGGGCGTGGAAACTTCTCTCAAGCATACGCGTTTTGAAATTTTTTTGAGGTGAAGCCTGAAAGGGAAAGTCTAAAGAGAACAATATTTGCTAGCGGTGGGCAGTTACAAATGGTATTAGAGCCAGACACCAAGCGATGTGGCAACGAGGAGGTTGAGCCCTGAAGGGGGTGGACACAAGGCGGTGAGCCAGCAAGAACGCTGGGACCTGAAGGAGGGTGGATTGGAGGGTCCCACAACGATTGGAGAAGGGAACGAGTGTCAGCGAGGATGCTAAGCACCGAAGGGAGGTGGATCATGAGATCTCACATTGATTGGGGAGGAGAATGAAACCTTCTTTATAAGGGTGTGGAAACTTCTCCCTAGTAGATGCATTTAAAAAAAAAAAAAAATCTTGAGGTGAAGCCCGAAAGGGAAAGCCCAACCCAAAGAGGACAATATCTGCCAGCGGTGGGCTTGAGCCGTAACAAGTTATGCACTGAATGGATAGAGACTACTGGCAACTGCTAACAAAAGATAGTTTGGCAAAATTGAAGTAATAAGCATGAAGTTATCTTGATTCTTACCTTGATTTTGGCATGGTGATGAATACGCTGCTGGAGATTTTGTTGACCAGACAATTTCTTAAGTTCTCCTTCAAGTTCCATTACTTTCTGCTTGTGATTATAGTTCTCCGACTATGCAGAAACAAAAAGGCAAATCAGATAAAAAATATATATATCGGTAAAAGATAATGTCGGACTACCCTGTAAGGAAAATGAAATTATAGGAAAGTTTGAAGAGGAAAATCAAAGAGAAGAACAATTCCAGCATTCATACCTTCAACATTTCATTCTCAGTCTTGAGTAACTGATCTTTGTGGCGAAGTTTTTCCAAAGCAACTTGTAAGGCCAGCATTTCAGCTTGTTTTCTATCAATCTCCTCCAACCATCTGAAGAAGGAAGAAACTTAGATACGATTGAAATAGTTAAACAAGTTTGAAAATTGAAAAGACTTATAATTAAATAAGCTCACCCACGACGCTCCTCAACAAACTCACTGAGCTGTTTCTTCAGTTTTATGACCTTCTCCTGAAAGATATCTAAGATTATAAACGAACTCCGATATACAACCAAGTTTCAATCAACATTGTATAAACTAGGATTACCTTTTCTTGGGATTCAACAATGTTAAATTGGGCACTCTCTGATGTCTTCTGTAGCTGATGATTATCATCGAACAGTGACTAGTAATATTAAACAGCACGTGATAAGAAATCTTTCTCAGACTATAATGCTAAAGTACCATTAACAAGAACTTCAAGAGTTTCTTGGATGCTCCATCAGATAAATGACCATGACTAATAAGTAACAAGAAAATTGCATAAAGTACCATGCAAGTGGTCATATCAAGCTTGACACCTAGCAAGTCTCGGATGACATCATGCGTCATACTCTCAGCAGCAGCTAGTCTTGCATTCAGTGAGAATATCTGACGAACACCCAAAAAATCAATAATTTTGGATAAGAAAGTTCTGATGTCCATTAATTTAAAATGTTATAGGTGTATGGATTTGCAAAGATGGGCAAATACCTCTTTTTGTCTGCTAACTGCCAAAGATTCGAGCTCCTCAATGCGATTCCTTGCAGCAGAGAGCTCTTCATACTTCTCAGATTTCATTTGTTGTGCCAAGCCCAATCCAATGCATTTAAAAGGTGAACCAGATCCCCGTGGCCTTACTGCACCCTTGTCCATCTTGTTTGAAGAAGAATTATTGACATGTGTGGAATTCCCTTCAGGTCTGACTTGTTCAGCCATCGCTTCCAAGGATTTGAACTATAAGGATTTGTGAGTTGTGAAGTTAGAGACAAAGAAAAAACTGTTTGAGCCAGAATGAAACTTAATTTTGGTTACCTTTTGCTTATACTCGTTAGCCTGTGCTTCTGCATGCATGTTTAGCTCAGAAATATGGGCTTTAAGTTGACCAATCTGTTAAAACAAAGCGAAAGTGAAATACTACTCTAGATTAAAGCCAATTTTGGCTCAAAATCATATGAAAATATTTCAGTTATAGAAGACATAATTTGTATGATATGAGGATGCAACGATAAACTTCACCTCGGCAATTTTTTCTTTTACATTTTCTTCAAGAATTTGTATGTGTCGACACGCTTCTGCATGGCTTTTCTCTATTTCGTTTACATGCCTAAAGGTACAAGGAGAAAAAACATTAATGTCTAACATTATTTTTTACAGACATGTTCAAAACAGTGGAGAAAATGCAATGAGTGAGTTGGTATTATACCTTTTCAAGTCAGCATCTGCATTTCTAAAATTCTGCATTTGATTTTTCACTCCATGAAGCTCTAATTCGAGCTCTTCTCGTTGTAACCTTTGCTGTTCAGCATCTTCCTTTACAATGTCAACCTACAAAGGGGTTCGGACATCAGTTTATTTAGTTGAATGACAGAAAACTGTCGAAAATATTTCTCAAGTAACGTAATCTAGCCACTCTACTTCACCTTATTTTCCAGCACATTTATGGTAAACTCGAGCTCTTCCACAGACCTCTCCAAGAGTTGCACTTCAGCCTCCTTCTCTTCAGCATAGATCTTTTGTGACTCAGCTATCTGAAATTCATGAATATATTAGGATAAAATCATGAATAAAGGAAATCTATGTCCTAACATACCATTTAGTGGCTTATTTATGGAACATACCTGTTGAGCTTTCATCAGATTCGCCTCATTTTCTTCAGCTAGTGCTTCTAAGGTTCCTAGATTTTCCTTCACACTACGCACCTCCATTTGTAGCTGATCTCTTTCACTTGTCAGCTCATTCAAATTACTTCTCAAAAATTCAATCAAATCGTTCATTTGGCCGAGTTGATTGCCCACTCGTAACAGTTCCATTTCCAAGTCTTCAGTTACCTTCTTCTTTTCTGACAACTCCTCCTCAATTGAACTTTTTTCTAATAGAACATTTTCAATTCGAGTTTTCAGCTCCAAATTTTCACTGAACATTAACTTTTTAGAATCACCTTCTTTTGATAAATTGAGCTCCAGATCATGGATCATGTCCATTTTATCCTGCAATTGAGCTTCTAGTCTATGGGTATGAGCAATGGCCTTATCAAGTTCAGCTGACTTTTCTGCAAGCTCATTATCTAAAGCCTCCCTTGAAGCTACCATCTCATCTAGTTCATCTTTTTTGTCCTTATTTTTAGAAGCGGATTCCTGCAGCAAGCTAAGATCAAAGAGAAGTCCGGCAAGAACTTCGTCCTTCCTTATTAACTCAGTTTGAAGATTCAAATTCTCTGATTCCACTTCCTTAGTTCTCAACTCCAGATATTCAAACTCTTCCAGAAATTTTGATACCTTTCCCACATTTTCCTGCATCTCATGGTATACCTTATCCTCTACTGGACAACCTGCCTTCAACGCTTCTACTACTCTGGTACAGTCAACATCTAACATGTCCATTGAATCAACACATTTTGCAACGTTCATACTCATAATCCTGAGAACTGCATGCATATTTTCCTCATAATATTGAAGTTTGTTTCTGAAAGAAACATTCTCCTCATTTAGTGCATTTACATGGTTAACAAAAATTTCAAAATCTTGCCTTTTTGAGCACAATGTCTCTGCAAGTGTAAGCTGGAAAAATTGCAGCTCCAGGAATTCAATATTTTTCTCTTCGAGATCAGTATTTAGATTCTGATTTTTCTGATCTAGGGCATGTATTTGACTGAAAGAATCTCCCAATAAATTTTCTTTCGTTTGCGAATCCTTCAGTAATCTATCACATTCAGCTTCAAGTGCTTGATATTTCCTCCTAACATCATCCAATTCAATTTTCAATACATCATTTGAACCACTGGCTTCTTTTAGCAGCTGAACTTCTCGTTCAAGAATTTTGTTCATTTCATCCATCTTCCTCACGCTCAAATTGCTTTCATTCAGTTTTGACAATAAATGTTTCCGCTCAACCTGTGCTTCTTGAACTTCCTTTTGTAGAAGTACAACTTCAGCTTCTTTGTCTTGTAAGAGTTGTTCATTCAACTCTTCACCAACCTTGAAAATAACTGCCCTTTCCTTTAAAACCTCCAAAAATGCTAGACAATTTATATGCTCGCTATCAGCAATAGACTTCTGGAGAGCCATCTTTTCTATTTCTGCTTCTAAAATACTTGACTCTAAATCTCTCAAGCATAAACTTGTAACAAAAAAATCAGTTTGAGACTCGAGGAAATTTTCCTTTTTCTTCAGCCATAGCTCTTGATCCAAAAGTGATGAAATTAAATTTTTATTACTGTCGTCCAACTCCTTCATCAAAACAACAAGCTGATGTCCCATGTAATTTGACCGTTCTAACATTTGTTCCTCTTGTATTTGTAGGTCTGATATCTTTTTCTCAAATGAATTTAGCTTTGAACTCATTTCTCCCGCTTCCTCATCTTTCTTTTGGATGCGATGAAAACTGTTCTTGAGGTCAGATAGTAATTTTCCTTTCAGAATTTTACACATATCAAGCTCTCTTTTTGACTTGAGGTTTTGCTCCCTTAAACCAGCTACTGCAGCATCTGATTCACACAGCCCATGCTGAAGCAAACCATTCTCAGCATTTAACCCCATCACAGTTTCCAATAATATGCCCATGTGACAGAGGTGCAGTACGGATATAGCACAATCCTTCCCAATTATCTCAGACCATATATTCTCAAAACATGAACGGACAAACTTGGTTGAGTCCAGTTGTAAAGACTTCATTGACTGGATCTCAGATTCCAAAGACATGAAACTGCTGTTGACAGTAGTCTGGACTTCCGCAATGGTATCCTCCAGTTCCGCAACGGAAACATCTATATCTATTAAATTTGAGTGTAGATGTTTTTCTAGAGTTTGGAATTGCTGACACGTTAATATATTACCATGTTGCAAGCTTGTAACCTCTTTCATCAAAAGTTCCTGCTCGGTGATTTGCAACTTTTCCTTTTCCCTTAGCCTTTCTATTTCAAGCTTTAACGTCTCATTTGCTATCATGAGCTCATTAATCATAATATCTGCTTCCTTTATGGTTTCTTGGGCTTCTTCAAATTTAGCCAGAATGCAAGATGCCTCTGCAGTCTTGTAGATTGCTGTTACCTTTGCTTCCCCAACTTCACGTTCAAGTAACTGTAACACGTGAAATGATAGCTTAGAAGATGATGGTAACTAGCTGCAAACATATCTATAAAAATCAGTCTGTTTCGTAGTTTGAATTCTACAAATGCTTTGCTTAATTTGAGATTATGATACACTATACAACTTCACTGGTTAAAAATGGGAACACTCACAAATACAAAGGTAGACATACCAGATTTCTAAAAGGTAACGACAACATTGAGTCCATATACATATAATATTCTAGTCTGACACTGCTGTTTCTGGGACATCATTTCTTATACGGTAAAGGAGTAAGAAAAAAATTCTTAATATGAAATAAGCTGCAGGCTAAGGATAAATTAAAACTAGACTGTTGAAATAAGAGATAACAGCTACTTAGATAACAATTCTAAATAAACAATCGGAATTAGGAATTCGTAGAAAATCAGAAATATAGTTTAAACGTGTAAAAAAAAAAATATAGTTAAGGAGATAGTTTGCTTAACCTCTTTTGTTTGGCACCAATGAGAACTGGCTTCAAACACATTCTGTTCAAATGCTTTTAACCTGTGATTGAAAGCTTCCATCACATTCTCAGATTGCTTTTCAAACTTTTCTATGGTTTCTTGCAGCATAAGTACTTGATTCATTAAACACTGTAAGTTCTGCTGGTTCTGTTTTTCATTGATCAACATCTCTTTCTTTTCATTTTGAAGCTTGACCATCTGGGCTTGTACCACTCCCAAGCTTCTTAGTGCAGATTCTATTTCTTTCTTCAGAAGTGTGATGGTAATATCTCTATCAGAAATACTATTGAAGGTTTGAGATTCTATGTTTTTCTCACTACATGTAAAGCCAGGTACTTTTTTGCCCACTTTAAGAGAACGATCAAATACTTCAGCTGTTTGGCCTTCATCCTGATCTATGTTGCTTTCTTGATGTGTGTTTGCACATGTCTGCAACATATTTCACATTTGGTAATTAGGAAGTCAACCTTCAGTCATAGTTAAACATCATACATGCATGCAACTAACCTCAAGATCTAGCTTGTCAATCAGAAAGCAAAATTTTAGCTTACCCATCTTTCTTCCCTCTCACCCAAAGACGAAAATATATCCTCTGATTTCTGTTCCTCAGTATCGATATGCTGCTCTCCCATATTTGAGCTCATGCACGACCTTAGAGTAGAAACGTCAGTTTTCAGCTCAGCTAGCTTCTCAATTGTCAAAATTTTATCATTCTCAAATTCGTCAAGCTTTATTTGCATAGAATGACGATATTCTTGTTCCTCAGTAAGTTGCTTTCCTAGTGTAGCACAAGTTCCCCTTGATTTTTCTAGTTGCTCCCTTAGATGCACTATCTGTTCCTCTGCTGCTTTGATTAAAGTGGCTTGGTGCTCAACATGGGCATCTTTCCTCAAGTTTGATTCTACTGATTCTTTTAACTGGATATTCTTACCTTTCAAGGCATCAGAATGAGAATGGTTCAGCTCTGATAATCTATTAACAAGAATAAAACCAATTGTAGCACAAACTGATGTTTTTCTAATACGTTCTTCTGCCAATTTGATGGTGTCTTCCATTTCTGCAATACTTGTAGCCTTTTCTTTAATCTGGGATGTTAGATGAAGGATCTCCTCATCTTTCTCCTTGCACTCCATTTGATGAGCTTCTGTAATAGCTAATGCTGCTCCTCTAAGAGATTTAAGCATGCTCTCCATGTCAATTCTTTTATTATTTGCATCCTCCAAACACCTTCTGAGTTCTTCAATTAACAAGTCCTTCTCAGATAAGATTCTTATCATTCTACTCACTTGTTCAGAAATCCAAATCCTTTTCTCTGGAAAGGAAGAAGATATGTCATCAAGGTGATTAGACGCATCCATAAGTGCTACATATCCATCAGCAAGGATTTCCTCCATCTCACTCGTCAGCAATTCCCATTCTTCAGCCAAGATTGAAAGCTCCTGGTCCTTTTTCCCAAGTATTTCACTTAAACTTTCATTATTATCAGTCATAAGCTGGAGTTCATCCTGCAGATTTTTCACTTCAGCTTCCAGAGAGTTAACATCTTTTTTCATCTCTATTTCTTTCAAATAACTATCTTGGACTTGTTGCTGAAGTATTGCTAGTTCTTCCTGCATACAGACAATCACCTCAGCAGTTTCAGCTTCAGCTTGCCTGCGGACTTCATCAATTTCTTTATCATTTGAAGCTTGACATTCACGATCCAATTGGCATAAAGCATTCAATCTCTTGGCCTTTTCAAGAGAAACTTGCATCCTGTTCATTCTTGTTCGCAGTCGAGATTCATCAAATCTTGAATGGATTGAAGGTGATTCAGGTGACTTGTCATGTAACTCCTTCAGAGCAAGGCATTTTTTCAAACACGTGATTTCTTGTTCCCGTTCACTCAGAAGTTGCAAATTTTGACAGTTGTTATTCCTCAGTTCCTCAATCTCATTGATTGAGAGAACTTGCTGCGACTCAAGCGCTTCTATAATGGATTTTGCTTCTTCTGATTCCCGGTTTACAGCTTCACACTGTTCACTCATATGCTGAAGATCTTTTTCTGCAAGCTGAAGATCGTTGTTCAAGCATACGACTCTGTCATCAACTTCTCTGTGAGACAGCATTACTTCGTTGAGAATGATTTTAAGTACATCCAATTCCATCTTCAAATTGAGAATTTCTTCATCATGTTTCTCCGGTAAGGAATTGTCATTCCCCGCAGTCAGCTCCATATCGATTGTCTTTGGCACCAAATCTTCCAAATCACTTTTAAATGATTCCTGGAAATTCGCATCAAGAAAATAATAAATACTTTTGGCCTTTGTAGGACGACAGTAATATTCCAGTGTACATACTATTCAATAATTAGGTGCATAACAATTTTTTTCAAGACTATCAAATTTCTTATCGTCATTCCAGTAGTATTGCTTATACAAATTTACTTTAAAACAAAATACCTGAATGGTATAGATACTATGATCTTGACGCTGATCAGATTTTAAAGTACTCAGCATTGACTGCAATCGGTCTACCTCCCTGTATAGCATGAACAAATTACTTCTCAAATCAATCAATAACTCACTAAAGGTCTCATTTTGCAAGATTAAGAAAGGGAACTTTAATGGATAAATTGCTTTTCTAGTATGTAAAATGTGCATTTTACAGAAACAATTGCAAATAAGGTTTTTTAATAAATAAAAAAAAATCATTAACAACGACCAATTCATTAATAATAGTAATCAATGAATTTTTAACTTTTAACTATAACAATTAATGTAGATAATTGACAACTGACTTAAACATTAATTAGAATTATTATAGTAATTATTAATTGACATAGGTTAGTATCTTTTTCCAGTATTCTTTTTAATTACTAATTAACTTGATAAAATTAGTCAATTCATTTTTAAAAGTAATCATGGATTAAATTGTTACTGTTATCTTTTTTGCCATCATTTTAATATCTTTCTTGGTTTGCTATTTTTGCAATTTGCAAGTACGCAAATCATTTTATGTTATATTTGAAATTAGGCCATCTAAAAGCCTTGCTAAAAACTTCAGGCAGAAATAACAAATGTACTCACCAGCTAAGTTTTTTATTTTCCTCTAGGCAAGATTCTAGACTGCACTTGGTTTCCTCTAGCTCATCAAGTGCTTTCTTCAACTGTAAACAGTCAAAATTTAGTCTCATATTCAGTAATACCAAGAACACGAAGAAAACATGGATTCAAGAAAGTGATGAAACTATAAGGTTGTTCGTGTATAAAAACCTTTTTTTTTTTTTTTTAAGGTTTCTTTTCTATGTTTTGGAAAGATAAGTAGAAACATTTTTAAGGAAAAATAACAAAAAATGAAGATATATGTCGATGTTTATATTTTGTGTACATATATAATCATTAATTGTTTAATAACTTAATGTTAAAGTTTTATATGGAGTAACAATAAATGTAAGCAAAGAAAAATGGAGTCTTTTCAGACAGTTTTTAAAAAAATACACCCTAACAGCCCTAAACAACATCCTTTCATCTGAAGGTGATGGTTTTATATTCTTTTGGCAGATACATAAGAAAAAAGTAAGCTTGTAATAAATTTTAGCAAGCGTTCTACATATGGGTTCCCCTCAAAGCGAAAAGTATACAAAAAAATATGAAAGATCTAGGAAAAAAATACTTCGTCATTTTCCTTCCCATTCTATCACACTATTCATATGGTCATGTTTCTGGGAATGAAAATCTTCACCAGTTAAGAAGTACTGACCTGAGGTTGCATGGTGGGTTTTGAATTATCTTGCTGTTCTGAATTCCCAGAGAGAAATTGAAGCAGCTGTTTTTTTTTTTTTTTTTTATCATTATCATTAAAAGAATAAAGTTATAGGCTGTTCAAACGAAAATCAAAACAACTTCCATAAGAAAGCAATATGTGGACAACTTCTTCAACTTTTGAAAGTACCTGATCACGTAATTTGGATACTTCGCCCATAAGTACTTCTCTCTCCCCCTCTTCATAGAATTCTTGAAATCTATTGAAGATTAAATAATGAAGTCTCCAAAAACAAAAATGAAAAATGAAGGAAAAAGAAACAAGAGCAATGTTACCTTCTAAGCTGATCCAAAAGCCTAATGTTCTCTACGGCAAAGCGAGTAACTTCAGGATTTCGGTCCATTTTGGCTCGAAGTACCTGAATCTCCTCAGATAGACCTCTATTCTCATTAAGAAGATAAGTTTCTGCTGGAATTGAACCACCAAGAAGTGACTCCATTCTCTGAATTTTGTCCTCTCGAAATTTGAGCATCAGTTTAGCACTCCTTGTATCCTCCTCTCTTTGACGGACCTGAGAAGCAGTTTAGAAGATAAATATTACCTAAAAAAAAGGAATTCCAGAATAAGGAATAAAAAGAAGAGAGCTACCAAACGGTTCAGCTGTTCAATTTCAGCTTCAAGTTGCTTGATGGATGCTTCTGCCATTTTTTCCCTCCTCAAGGCACCAGCAAGTGTTATCTCCAAAGATTTTAACTGTTTTTTATTTTATTATTCCATTTCAGCCAAGATTGTTAGAAACCGACAGGAAAATTTTCATAACATTCCACCACAGAAAACTCAAAAAAGAAACACGAGTCTCAGGAGAAAGAAAAGAAGTTGACAGCAAAATATGAAGATAAATCACTCGTTCCAACAGAATTAGTACAAATATTCATACAACTGATCAATATTACAAATTCAACGCAGACAAGTATACCTGTTTCGTAGACAGTCTCACTTCTTTTAATTGAGAGTCAAAGGAATCATCGTCCTGTGAAATGTCCATATCACATATATTTTCTGTATCATGGTCTTCATGTTCCATTGGTGTATCTTTGACAAAGGAATCAAATGACAGAGATCTAGAAACATTCTGCCGTTTGAGGTATGCAAGCTCTTCCTGTTACACAAACAAATTATTAAGTATAAACTGGATCTATGAATTTAAATTAATCATATGCATGCCATATTACCTTAAGAAGCTGTATCTGGCGTTGGAGTGCAATGACATCCCCTGTTGAATCTTCATTGACAATTGCCTAGACGTGACATAATGAAAATCAAATTGGTCATAAGAAATTGGAGGATACCATCAACTAAGTGGTTCCTAAATGAGGGTAACTTACATTGTTTTGGATGAGCTTTGCCCGCTGGGCAAACTTGAGAGTGTTTAGTGTTTCAGCTGCACAACTGAATAAGAAAATGGTTAATAAAGAATTAGTATATAAACAGGAGGTATCATCACAACAAACTCCCTCAATCAAGAGCCTGAAAACAGATGTGTAAAATAGGGCCACATAACGATATAGTTGAAGTAAAAAAAAAAAAAAAAAAAAAAAAAAAAAAAAAAANAAAAAAAAAAAAAAAAAAAAAAAAAAAAACTGAAATCTTTACAACATAATGGCCTAGAAAAAGTAGCCTGAGCAAAAATTTGATTAGTATTCGACAAAATCCAGTATCGATAGAGATTCAGTAACTAACCAAATAGAAGGGCTAACGTTTGCAATGATCATAGTTTTTGAATTTCCACCAAGAGAGTCCTGCATTATTTATTTATTTATTTTTATGTCAAAAACTGCATCAACAGCAGAAAGGCAGAATGAATTTGGAATAGAACCATTATCAACCTGAAGGAGAAAGGTTAGCCTTGAATCTCTGTAAGGAATGTGTCTCGGCTTCCCACGTGCCACATCCAGTAACACCATTATAACATGACTGAAATATATAATCACCGTTTAATTCAAAAGGCCAAGCCGCAAACAAACCAATTTAAGATGGATGAAGTGTCATAAGGTAAGGGCATAGATTGATACCCTAGTGTAGACAGTGACTTGTTAATATTAGCAGCTTCCTTTAAACGCTCACCCTCAGCTCCAGAAGTTTTCTGCCTGTTAAACAGAATACAGGGTTTTATGAAATAAGAATAGAAGCAAACCAAAAAAGGAAGAATTTGTGCACATGTTGTGGCCTGAAACTCTTAGCGAAAATTCAGTCGATTCCTTACCTTTCTGAACCAGCAAGATCAACGAGATTCAGTCTAGCAAAGCGTAGGTTAGTTGAGGAGTCTTTTTCCCACTTACTTTCAATCACACATGTAAATACACTATGTGAGCGACTGCTTTCCCTATTCATATTTGTGGATGCAACTTTCCTATTTGAAGACCCCTATAAGCATCAAACAATGATTTGATCAACAAACAAACGAGTCAAGTTGAATTAAAAGAAAGAAACAGCCGAAGAATAAACTGTAACCTGAGTTAGAAGCCTGAGAATGTCACTAACAGTTCGAACTTCAAATTCCGACAGATTTTCTACATATACACCCTTCTTAACATCTTCCCGCAGCTATGAGAAAACAAAATAATTAGGAGAACGGTCAAAAACTATTTACCAATGCATAATGACACATGTACTAAAATATAGCATTAATCAATCTTACAAGTAAATTCGTGGATGAAGGATCTAGAAGATCCGTTATTTGTTCATTATAAATCTCTAAGAAAGAGCATTTGCAATTATACTCAAGTTTCTCATCTCGCCGAATTTCTTCCTCCTGAAAATGGCTAAGATTGTCAGAAATTATCTTTAAACCACTGCATAATAGAAGGAGATCAAATGAAAGTGAAAATTACAGCATGGATTCTTGCAAATAAGAACTCAAATATACGTGGAGTGATCCCACGATGTGGACTTGGCTTGACTTCAAGATCTTCAATCTCACCAAGCATAGTGTGTGTTTTTCCACTTCCAGTCTGCATATAATCAAACTCAGAACTCAACAAAACATTAAAAGCCTGAGAGAACAATGAGCCTTATCAGCTAACATAAATCACTCTATGTTGTGAACAAATTAGGTAACACTTGGTTATTAACATCCATATAATTATTGACTACAATGAGCATGCAACTAAAATTAGGCAGGTCGCTACAATCAATTAATTATCAAGATACAAATAGAAGTGAAATGCCTGGCACTGTTAGGAAATTAGTGAAGAAAGTATGAAACTTACTTGACCGTAGGCGAACATACAACTATTGTAGCCTGACAAGCAGTTCTCAACCATTGGCAGAGCAGCCATCCTGAACAACATTTCCTGCAAAGAAGAGACATATCATCAAAAAAGGACATAGAGGATGAGAGATAAACTCCAAAGAGAGTAAAAAATGAACGGTCAGGATTTCTTCTCCAACCAAACCTGATCAACTGTTTCACAAGCTACATGATCAAACGTAAATCTTGTTTCTGGTTGGCCAATCCAAGTGATGGACTGAGCACTTTCCTGCTTTAAGCACCTATTGTAACCATTATTACTCCTCTCCATGTCATTTAGAGGACGAACACGTATAAGAACCTGTAAAAATTTAACAACTATAAGTGAATTCTAGCTAAATGCATCAATAAATTTGTAGAGTACTGATCAAGCATTAGCAGAAGTCATCTGGGTTCTCTAGAATTGTACTAAGATTAATTTAAAATTCCATCGTGCTGAATATGGAGTAATACAGAGCCTCATTAGTTAGAACACAGATGCAATCACCTGTACATTGTGTTCCATCCAAAATGAGGGGTCTTCTTTGAGGTCGAAGTGAGGGACTTCGACCGTGTTAACAACCGAAGGTGGTACGGGGTTAGCATGAATCCCTTTATACAATGCAGATAAGTTATTGATTCGATCGATTTTGCTGCGACATAGTGAATTCGGAGGTTTAGACACACTTTTAGACGGAGTACTTTGCGTAGAGTTGCTTTCAGAATAACTCGACGTTGCTCTTCCCACCGTCCTCGTAACCCTAGGGGTGGTAATGTTAGAATAACCCCCATTTCCACATCCGCCTCCGCCGCGACTCGGCTGTGCTGAACATGTAACCGAATCAACCTTCTCCTCGTCGGGAAGAGAACCAGATTCGCTTTTCTGAGCCCAACCAAATCGCTTCCTCGACGAAAACCCAGTTCCTCCATACTTCTCCGGCGTGCGAAGCGGCAATGCAAGATCCGAGCCCTTCCCCTTGGCCTTAACGGGAGTCCTCTCCACTCTACTCTTTAAACCAACTTCCGATTCCGGATCTGAACTTCGAATAGGCTCTTGAATTGAATTCAATGGAGGTCGCGAAGAGTCCAATCCAATTCGAGTAATCGAAGAATCCCTAGGATTCACCGGTACATTTTCGAGCTCCTCGTTCTTACCAGAACCCCGACGCAAAAACTTGAAGTCCCTAAGCATTCTGGAAAGGAACAACAGAGACAAAAATCAACAAAAATTAACAAAGAAACAAAACGAGAGTGAATAACACCAGAAATTCACCTGAAGCAAGAAATGTAGAACAAATCAGGGGACAGTTGGAACTTCTGAAATTGCTTTCAGCTAGATTCACGAAGCTTTTCCAGCAGATCCTAGGGCAAAAACGAAGAAGGTGAAGAAGAATCAAACGGATCTAAGATGAAAGATAGTAACCTCCAACAGCGCCTGTAAGAATCTGCAGAAATCTCCGTTTTTCTCCATGAGCAAATTTTGGGAACCTGTCCTGTGGCTGGTCAGTTTGAAGTTTGAACTGAGCTCTAAAAAGTGGGGTTCCAGAAGGACTTTTGTAATGGACGGCTAAGATTCCATCAAAGCTTTCAAAAACTCGACCGCGGCTTTGGGATTTGAATTCAGAGACGGCTTTTTTTTCAAAAAAAAAAATTAGTAAGGGCTTTTTGGTCTAAAGGAAATTATGAGGCTGTAATCAGGAATTTCAAATTTCCAACGGCTATATGTTTGTCTTGTAGTTGTATTGGTCCCAATTTCCGAGTAACAGATAAATATTTAAAACCTTAAATTATATCACAGCTAGAGTAATAAAAATATTTTTGCGGAGAAATTGTAAATATTTATTTAATTTTCAATAATATTTAAAAAATACTTTTAAATTTTCAAAAAATAAAAATAAAAAATCAATAACACCTCTCTATTAAAAAAAAAATCATAAAATATCATTACAATTAGTATCTATATAAAAAATACATATAAAATTATATTAACCTCTTACATTAACTTTTTTAATGGTGTTAATGCTTTTGTCATATACTAACATTCTAACAATGAGTATATTTTAAAAAATGTTTTTAAGGTGTTTTTGAATTTTTTTTTTTTTAAAATATAAGTAAAAAAATGCTAAACTGTTAGATAAAACTTAATGTGGGGTATGATTCAGAACAATGCCATTAGTATTTCTCGCCATCTGTGGGGATCGAACCCACGACCACGTGGTTAAAAGCCACGCGCTCTACCACTGAGCTAAGATGGCTTACGTGCTAATATCATTGACGTGTTCTTTGTGTTCCTTTTTTTAAGGAATTTCTTACCAGATCATTTGTCTAAACGAGTTTGACCAAAAATATTTAAAAAAAAAAAAAAAAAAAAACAGTTACTTCATTCTACCATATATAAGATACATATGTATCCACTCAAGTAGTACTTCATTCTTCGAGAGAGATATATATATATATATAAAAGATCTATATGTATTCTTCATTTTGGAAGGGAAAGTATCTTATTCGATAGATCTCTCTCGATCCTGTTTAGTATCCTTCATTTAAGAAGTTATTTCTATTTCTACATCGGTTTCTTCCTTGCTTTCTCTTGTTTCCTTCATTTTCTCAATCTCGTAGTAATAACGGGTGATGATGTTCTACCTAAATATTAAACACGGGTAATAAATAAGAGAATTCTAAATATCTGAGTCATAGAATTTAGGTGACAATGAAGTACATGTTAGGCTAACTCATTTCTTAAGGGATCCACCAAACGAATCCAATCGGGCAACTTAGCTACAAGGTAAAGGAAATAACAAAACAAATGTAAACGAAAGTGGCAATTTCTCGATTAAAATCAATACACACTCAAGGGAGTCCATATATAACTAAGATCGTGTCAACAAGAAATGAATATTATATAACTATAAGCAAAGAAACGAATACCACGGCTTAAATTGCATATAACGCATATTAGGAACAAGTGACAACTAGTCATGTCCCCTATAGTACATTTTCGGGCATTTTAGTTCTTGTGAGTGTAGACATGATTTTGGTGAACGGACATACACCCCACATTAACCCAATATGAAATGGTAAAGGCCTATCTAAGATGAAAGCATGTAAAAGGGGTTTGGAACGGGCATACAACTATAGACAACACGTCCTAGACAAGCAAAACTATGATATTTGTTATGCGGTCATAGACAACACGCCTTGGACATGCATGACCGTAACACCCAGCTCACGGTCAGGCCTACGGTGTATGTTTATGAGTCTGGCTAGTGGGCTCATGCGTGCATACATGAATCGTGTGTAAAAAAGTACTATACATCCAAACCTACTCATAACAAAAAGTAGTGCCCAATAAACCCGTCAAAAGAACTAGGTCCCACAAGTCATAATGTATATTGTACGGGAATGCACTTCCCAACCCTAACAGTAAAGTGACTTACTAAGTATTTTTAAATATTTATCATATTATTATTAACTATATTTAAGGTAAAAGCAAAAGACTCATTTACAGAAAACGGCGTCGGCTTGAAGAGGTTGGCGTCGCCCTATGTTAGGGTTAATCAATGATATCCCACGTAAAAAATTCATTAAGTAGATAGATGCATGCTACTATTAATGATATTAATATAAAATATAATTATAAGTTCAACGGTATTATCAAACATCGAACACATTACATTACACACGAAATATAGGTTAAGAATAACGTCGGGCAATGTGAGAAAGTTTGTTGAAGAGATCGAACGGCTTAGATATCATCACCATATGATCGGATCCTCTAACTTCCACCACATCAGTAGGAGGATTTCTTTTAATCACCCATTGTTGGAAGCTTTTCTTTATAACCTTATCCTTTTCTGAAACAACAAAAACTCGTTTAACAGACCCATACCTTTGTGTCGTCAAAGGAAGATCTTTGCTCCATTGTCGTCCCACGAACAAATGGGTTTGTCTCATTAATGTGTTGCCCAATGTCAAGTCCTTCAATAATAAACCAAATGTTATTTAGATGATAGGTTAGGTTCGTGTAAATTCAAATGAGGAAGATGAGTTCAGTTTGTTTAGAGCGTTTATGTTTGTGTTTATTTGGTTTCTAAACTTTGAAAAAATGTCTAATAGATTTCTGAAATTTTTAATTGTCTGGTAGAGCCTAAGTCCACCACTTCTCCATCAAGTTTTTTTAAAACGCGTTTACTAAGTAGAGATCTCTACTACACCTTTATAAGGAATGTTTCGTTTCCGTCTCCAACCGATGTGTGATCTCACATGTCTACTAGGGAGAGGTTTCTACACCCTTATAAGAAATAGTTCGTTCCTGTCTCCAACAAATGTGGGATGTCACATTCCACCCCTAGAACACATCTACTACGGAGAGGTTTTTACACCCTTATAAGGAATGCTTTATTCCCGTCTCCAACCGATGTAAGATTTCACAATCCACCCCCTTGAAGGGTCAGCCACTGCGGAGAGGTTTTTACACCCTTATAAGGAATGCTTTGTTCCCGTCTCCAACCAACCGATGTAAGATTTCACAATCCACCCCCTTGAGGGGTCAGCCACATTGTATGATGTCCGGTTGGGTCAACCACATTGTCTGATGTCTGGTTCTTATACATTTTGTAACAACCCAAGCACCAAATATTATCTTCTTTGATTTTTCCTTCAAGGATTTTGTCTCAAGATTTTTTAAAACGCATCTACTAGGGAGAGATTTCTACGCTCGTAAAAAAATGTGTTAGTTCTCTTCTCTAACCTACCGATTTTATAGGTTAAAAGATTGCAAAATTTATCTAACTTTCGGTAATTTTATGAAATGGGAAGTTTAGATTAAAAATTGACCAAGATGAGAGATAAAATTTGATTTTTTTTTTTCCTTAAAATTAAAATAAAGTTACCTGTTTGGGACTTCTATCGAATAGTTTAGTGGCCGAGAAAAGTGGGCCGAATGTCAAAGTTGTTGGCGGGCTTTTGGGCCCATTACCGAATGTATAACGGGTATCAGGCCCAAAGTCTATCCTCTTGCGAAACTACAAGGACAGTCAAAAAAATAAATGAAATTAGTAGGATAAGAAAATACATTTAATAATAATACCCAATGAAAACTAAAAAAAAAAAAGTGAAATCTCTCCCAATTTTTTTCCGTACCGACATTTTGAAAATGACCAAAATACCCTTATGCTCACTTTCTCAAAACTCTCCCGTCATAGCTATCTTCTTCAAAAAGACTAAAAATGTCAAAATGACTCAATTTTGTTCGATGTATATTAAATTAATAAAAATACTTTTAAATTTTGTACGTGGTCTCAAAAAAAATATATTCTTAAATAGTCTATACCTTACTGTATAGGGTTGGTTCTCCGTGTCTTAAGAAATAAAAATTATTAATAATTTATTTTTTAAAAAAATACAAATATTTTAAAATTTTAAATTTGAGAGTGTTAATATTTTAAAAAGATTAAAATTCTATTACTCATTTTAAAATATATTTAAATTTGGTGCGGTTGAAATAAGAATACCTGTTCCAGTAGAAATGAAGCGTTCAGGGATGGGCCAGGCATGGCGGCGACGACGAATACAGCCACAGAAATTTTATCCGGAAAATCTTCCATCGCTTTAGAAATGCACAGCCCGCCTTGGCTGTGCCCGACCAGGATCACCTTCTCCTCCGCCGGCAACTTTGCCATGAAATCCGTCAACGGCTGAACATATTCGGAGAACGATCTCAGATCCTCCGCCTCCCTCGGATCAATTCCGGCACCGGCCATGTCCAGCGCCGTCACGCGGTGGCCGACCGAGCGCAGCAGCGTCGATAGCTTGTACCACGACCAGGCACCAAGGCAAGCTCCGTGAACCAGAACGAAGTGCTTACCATCACCGCCGCCAGACGGAGGCGGATTTGATCGCGTTAGGGTTACTGTAGAAGAAAGGAAGAGGAAGAAGATGAGGATATTCAAATATTTCATTTTCTTTTTCTTTTTTTCTCTTTTTTGGGTTTTTGAAATGTACGATTTGGGGTTTTATTTCAAAATAATTTTGGAAAAATTGCAAAACCCACCCCTCAATAATAACATTTGCTACAATCACCCCTTAACTTTTCAATTTAATCAATTAACTCCTGAACTTTGCTGAATATTGTAATCCGCCTCTAAACTTTATTAAAATTGCAATCAACCCCTTCTACTCAATTACTAGTTTTTTCTCCTATTATTATTTTATATATATATATAAATATTCATGAATAATCTCTATTTTTAATATAATTTTAGTTAAAAAAATGTAAAATATTTTAATATGGTTTAAATTTCCATGCTTTAAAAAATATTTATTTATTATAATATAATTAAAGCACGAAACCAACTTATTAAAAAGCAGAGCAGAATAGAGCAAGGTTGGAATTGGAGACAGGGACGGAGAATGCGATCCTCGTCTCTGTCTCCATCCCCGTGTAGCTAATAGAGGATCGTAAAAGAAATACCAAAATTGTAGGGTTGATTTTGCAAATTTGGTAAAATTTAATTGACTTTCAAATCTCCATAGTTTGACTGGTGAAGAAAAGTTGAGCATAGTTTGACCAATGAGACATTAAAGGCATTGATGAGTGGACTGTTGTGGACATGGACAAAAGTAGTTTAGCCAACAAGTAAATGCGCTTTTGTTTATTTTTTATTTTTTATTTTATTTTTTAAAAAACTCATTCTTATCCTCGTACCTCAAGTGGTATAACTCTCGCTCAAATAAAAACAACCCTTACATGCTTAAGCATTTCATTTATTGAGCGGTCTCTGACCCCTTCATTTTTGCCTACTTGTATTCATAATTATTTTTGTCACTTATATTATTAATTTTATACATTATTTTAAAAATATCTTTAGATTTCAAAAAAAAAAAAAAAAAAATTCAGTTAGTTTGGAATTAATAATGTACTTAAAATAACATCCTTAAAATTTTAATATTTAAGAAATAACTCTGAACTTTAAAATTTTTTAGGAATATTCTTTTGATTTTTGTAAAAGATTCAAAAAAATATCATTAAACTATGTTTAAAAAATATTTATGAAATTTTAAAAGTAATATTAAGAATTTTTGCCTTTATAATTAATAGTTCAAAAAATTGTTACGAACGAAAATCATCTATCGACACTTCATAGTTAATCTCTAAATTTTTTAATGTTAGTTTTGAAACTTCACGAGTATTTTTGAAATGTGATATATCTTTTAAAATTTTTTAAGAAAAATTTAAAGGTATTATAAATTCATTTTAATAAATTTAAGAGTTTAATAAAAAAAATTAAAATTTTATGGTACTTTTGAAATAAAATACTAATGATTTTCTCTAATATTTTAAATTTTTTTTCTTTAAAAAAGTTATGGATATTATTATTATTATTTTTGGAAATTTAATGGTATTATTAAAAGTTTCAAATGCTCAAACAAAAATATATTTATTTATTTATTAGCATACATTTGCCATTAATGGAGGGGTAATTTTGTGCAATGGATTCTGCTAATAACTTGGCGGCAATTTGTTTAAAGAATTCCCCCAATCCCGCGACAATCTTCTCGCCATTTCTTCGGCGACGGAGCGGCAATGGTTTCTCGGAGAAAGAGCCGCGGAGGAGGAGTCGCCGCTGCCGGAAATGAGACCGTCGATGAAGGATCCGCGGCTGAGGTTACTGCTCCAGGTTACGAGCAGCTTAGGGATCAAAGGGTTAAGGAAAATCTGAAGAGGATGCAGAAACTTGGCATTGTTGAACTTTCTCTCAAGCTTAAGTCCACCGCCGCCGCTTCGAAGCGGTTACGCAAAAATTCCTCAGAGAAGGAACCGCCGAACGGATCCCCCGCCGACGAGCCCCCGAGGCGCTCTTCGAGGTATTGTTTCTTCTTTCCTTCACGTGTTGAAGCTTTTGTTCTTTCGATGCTCCTTGCGTTGAGTGAGTGATGAATGTAATATCTATTAAGCTATTGATATCTGCTCATTAACATGTTTAGACTTCGTTGCATGAAAATGAACCTTCCTTGGCATGTCTTTACACTATCACAAGATTTTGAGGTACAGTCAGAATTACTCTAATTTTCTTAGAAGCCTATGGATCAAGGTAGAACAAGTAACAATGAACATAGCTATCAAATATACAAACCTAGAGTTTAATTGCTAAGATCATTGAAGATCTGGACTTGAGAGAGAATATAATTGGCAATAAATTAACATTTTGCCAAGAGGTAAGTTTGTGGATGTGAGATTGTACATTGGTTGGAGAAGGGAACGAATGCTTCCTTATAAGGATGTAGAAACCTCTTTCTAGTGGACGCATTTTAAAACCTTAAGGGAAAGCCCAAATAGGACAATATCTGCTCGTAGTGAGCTTGGACTATTACAAATGGTATCATAGCCAAACACCGAGCGGTGTGCCAGCGAGGATATTGGACCCCCAAGGAGGGTGGATTGTGAGATCTCACATTGGTTGGAGAGTGGAACGAAGCATTCCTTATAAGGATGTGGAAACCTCTTCCTAGTGAACGCGTTTTAAAAGTTTGAGGGGAAACCCAGAAGAGAAAGTTCAAATAGGACAATATTTGATAGTGATTTGCAGGTTGAAGACATTGACTCCAATAAGTTACATGGAGCTTCGTCCGAAAACTAAGAGCGGAAGTTCTAAAAGTAATGAGATTCACATAAAAGAAGGCTCGCAACCAGAAGTTTACACAGAAGAAGATGCCAAATTGTTGGGAGATTGTGAGTCGAGTTGGACTGTTGGTGTGGATGGATATGATCAAGACGGGAAGCGTATGTATGATCCTATCAATGGAGAGTCGTGCCATCAATGCAGGTAATACAAGTTTTTAATTTCCTTTTGTTTCTTCGAATATACTTTAATGACAAGACGATGTTTACTCAATTCATTTTTGTTATGTATATATGATGTTGGTAGTAAGTGTTTAATTACTGGTCCAAATAATAATCTGTATGCAATCTCGAGGATTTTTTTTACCTTTCTTTCCTAGATAGGCACAAGGTTGTTTGAGAAAAGAAATGTTTTTGACCCACTTAGACTGAATAGCAATGAATAAAACTTCCCTCCACACTAGTAAATAGTAGCTCTTAGCCTCCTACTTTTCAATATGGTTTATTTGTATTTGTAATAGTCCAAATCCACCACTAGCAGATATTGTCCACTTTAGCTCGTTACGTATCACCGTCAGCTCACGGTTTTATAACACATCTGCTAGGGAGAGGTATTTCATTCCCCTCTTCAATCGATGTGGGATCTCACAATCCACCTCTTTAGAGGCCCAGCGTCCTTGCTAGCACACCATCTGGTATCTGGCTCTGATGTCATTTTTACCACCTATTTAGGAGAACTTTTTAAGAAGTTTTTATTCATATCTCACTAGGTTGGTCATAGGTACATTGAAAAGACGTCCATGTGCTCGTCTCTTATATTTTCTAAAATCTCATGGTTCTTACATTCTTCACTTGGTTTTCGATAGTGTCGTTATTACTCATCAGTTGAGACGATCTATGTGATGACCTGCAGGCAGAAGACTCTTGGTCACCATACACATTGCAGCAAATGTAAATCAGGCCAAGGGCAGTTATGTGGAGATTGCTTGTACACGCGGTAAATCAATATAGTCACTTGATCTTAAACTTTTGAAAAGTGTCTTTCTGAACTTTAAAAATGTCTGATCGGTTTATAAACTTTCAATTTTGTGTCTTGTTGGGTCTTAGACACTTTTTAAGATTTAGGGATCAAATAGACATAAATCTCGAAGTTCAAGGACCTATGGAAACATTTTAGAGTTTCGGACTGAATAGACACAAACATGAAAGTTTAGGTAATTTAACTTAACCATAAATACAAAAAAGATTTGAAGGATACTAGAAGCCTCTGGTAATTTAACTTATTGTTAAAGATCTTGGATTGGATTGGATTCATGCCCATTTGAAACTTCTACCTGATATGAATTTATATGCTGCAATCATATTGTATTTCCTTGTGGATTCATTTGGTTCTATTGAGAACATGCATTGGGCTTCTTGCCCTTTTCTGCAATTTATATGAACAGTTAGCTGTATGCAACTTATATCTTTATATAGATATGGAGAGAATGTGATGGAAGTGAGTATGAATCCCAATTGGAACTGCCCAGTGTGTCGTGGTATTTGCAACTGCAGTTTGTGTCGACAATTAAAAGGATGGATGCCTACCGGTGCGATATATAGAAAGGTTAGTACTCGTGCATTTACGTACATATACAAACGTTTTCCTTCTAGATTTTCAGAAATGATGTAACCTTTTGTAAGGAAAGTTTTTGAGTAGTGATTGTTTGGTCTTCAGGAATCATATCGATTAGTAATGTCAACGAAAAGCTAATTTCATTTTACTTTCAGGCTCGGAACTTGGGTTTCAAGTCTGTGGCACATTATCTCATTCAAACTCGCGGTGCTCCACTGAACCAGAAAGGTGTAGGTTCTGTAGATAGTTCACAAGCTTTGGCGAACCAACCACTGGAGCGTGACGATTCCCTTTCCTCTGTCAACATCCATGGCTTTGAAGGTAAAATGGAACAAGCTAAATTTTCAGAGAAGTGAGCATTTTTACTAGAATGGCATGAGAAAGAAGGAAAAGTAGCTGTAAATGGCAATGGTGGATTGGAGGAGAAGAAGATTTGGTTTGGTTGAATTCTAACAGTTGGGATCAGAGAATTGTTTTTTGATTGACATCCCAGTGGATATGAATCTCTTTTTGGACATGATCTTGACGAGAACTCGATCTTTGATCAAGATCATTCGATTTTGTGGTGGTGATTAGATAGAAAAGGGATAAAGATATCCCCTCAGATCTGTATCTTTTGTGTAGAAACCTTTCCATCTTCAATGGTCCGTAATCTCATTTCTGCAGAATACATTTTAACTCTCTCTATATATATATAGATTGAATCTTCAAGATTGTACAGTTACAGAGCATGGACCAATGACAACATAACCTTTCCTATGAATAAGCCATCTTGACATGTGCAGATCATAACTCATATTGGATCCTTGCCTACAGAGCTGAAGATATAAAAGATTCTCACTGGAACGGATTGGTGATCTTATCGCGAACGTCGGAGAAAAGTTTATAGAGGGAGAAGCGTCTGAGATGGTTAACTTCAAACCAGGAGTTGAGGACTTGGAGGTTCTTGTCTGTCCCTGAAAATGCTAGTTGTATGCCTAAATTGCAGTCAATTGAACCACCATCGTACTTACATTTGGAGCTGGAAACTGCACAGTCTTGTTTATCCAGGCAAGTTGAAAAATCCCCAGAGCATTTATCACACCCAAATTTCTTCCAGAACAGATTTTGAAGAGTGCCCTTTTGAAATTCAAAAACCTGGAAAGCAATATAGACAGACACAAGGAGAATAGAACCCTTTTGTTACCATTAAGATGGTGATTTTTCACTTTTGCTTTCTGTCCTTTGTGGGCTTACCAAAGTGAAACTAGTAATGGTGTGAGAGTTATCAGTAACCATCACTGGGAGAGACCTTGCTGCATACTTCAGCCCAGCAAATGCCACCATATAGCCACCGTACGTAGCCTACAACCGAGCAAAAATCATCATGAAATTATTGAGATTGTTGGGAGAGAGTCCCACGTTGGTTAGTTTAGTGGAGGATCATGGGTTTATAAGAAAGGAATACTATTTTCATTGAGTACTATTTCCATTGAGCATTTGGATAGTCCAAAGCAAAACCATGAGAGCTTATACTTAGTGGACAATATGTGGATATGTGGAGAGTCGTTATTCCTAACCGAAATTTCATACCGCATTGTGATGTCCCACATTGGTTGGGGAGGAGAACAAACCATCATTTATAAGGGTGTGAAAACTTTCCCCTAGACGCGTTTTAAAGCCTTGAGGTGAAGCCCGAAATGGAAAGCCCAAAGAGGATAATACCTGCTAGCGGTGGATCTGGGTCGTTATAAATGGTATCAGAGCTGCTAGCGGTGGATCTGGGTCGTTATAAATGGTATCAGAGCTGCTAGCGGTGGATCTGGGTCGTTATAAATGGTATCAGAGCCAGACATCGGACGATGTGTCAGGACGCTGGCCCCAAAGGGGGTGGATTTGGGGGTGGTCCCACATCAATTGGAGGAAGGAAAGAGTGCTAGCGAGGACGGCCTCGGGGGGTGGATTGTGATGTTCCACATTGGTTGGGGAGGAGAACAAACCACTATTTATAAGGGTGTGGAAACCTTCCACTAGCAAACGCGTTTTAAAGCCTTGAGGGGAGAGTGCTAGCGAGGACGCTGGGCCTCGGGGGGTGGATTGTGATGTTCCACATTGGTTGGGGAGGAGAACAAACCACTATTTATAAGGGTGTGAAAACCTTCCACTAGCAAACGCGTTTTAAAGCCTTGAGGGGAAGCTCGAAATAAAAAGTTCAAAGAGGACAATACCTGCTAGCGGTGGTAGCGGTGGATCTGGGTTTACAATCGGAAGCCCAAATACCAAAATATTCCATTATTTCTTGTTCAAGGAAAACATTCAAAAAAGTTAGTGACACACCCATGATTTGACCAATGGAAATATTGTTGTTCTTTAATGTGTACGCCAGCTTTATAAATGCATCCAACTGCTAACTAGATATGTCAAAGGGCAACATTTTATGCGAAGTTATTTAAAGTTGGTTGGAATTTTGTTTCTAAATGGTATAACTCCCATTGATCCATCATGGATTGGCTTATTATTAGCACTGCATCATACTTACATCCATTAATTACCACAAATCAGAGAAAGAAACGAAATGAATGGAGCAAATTTTCATCGACGAAAACAGTAATGGATGAACATTTTGTTCTGAAACTAACATAGAAATCACAGACGTACCGGATTGAAGGCTGTGCTATTGATGGTGAGGAAAGTGAGCTGGTCGACTTTAGGCCTGAAAACAGCAAGTTGAGCGACTTTGAATGTCAAAGCCAAACGCTTATCGCAAGGCGAAAACTGAATATGATCATGAAAGAACGATTCCTTCGATGAAAACGCTACGCCAAAAGTAAATCCGTCTAATCTCTGAATCTTCGCATCCAAACAAGGACTGTATACATCATTAGTATCCGTCCCTTCCGCAACCAAAATCAGCACCATCCCAATCAAAGCCTCTGTCACCACCGTCCACATCGCAGCAATTCTACCTTCGCTTATTCTCTTCGCCATCTACAACGATAAGAAAACGCAGAGAATCAACATCAATAAGATCTCTCTACCGTGGAGTCAAGATAATGCAGAGTGATTTCCGATTTCCGATTTCCGATTTCCGATTTCCGATTTCCGATTTCCGATTAGAGGGCGGTAATCCCTAAGAACGAGAAATTTGGAGAAAAAAAAACGTGGAACGGAAGCGTGATTTTCTTTTGCTTGAGGAAAAAGTATGGAAAAAGAAATTTAACTCATACCTGTAAGGATTTGGTGGAGAAATTAAAACAAAATCAAATGTAGTGCAGGTTTCTAATTCTTCCAGAAACCATTTGAACAAGAAAAAAAACAGAGTCGCAAAAAGAGAGGAGAAGGGCTCTTACCGAACTCGGGAAACGGTTATATCCACGGTCCAGTTGGATCTCAAGAAACAGTTCAAATTAAAACCACTTGGGTTTATCTCATTTTTTAAATTGTAAACTAATGGTTAGATTTCTAAATTTCAAATTTAGTGGACGGTGTCACCGTCATGTTTGTCTAAGGCGTAATCTATGGCCGCATGTCGGATGTCTCAGTCATGCTTGTTCAAAGTGTCATGCTTGTTCAAAGTGTGTTGCTTGGGGCCGCATGTCGAATATCCTGATTATGTTTATCGAAGACATGTTGTTTATGGTTGCAGGCCCCTCTCAAACTCTTTTTACTTGTTTTCATATTAGATAGACTTTTACCATTTCACGTTGTGTCTATACGAGGTGCATGACAAATCACCTGTCTACACTTGTCACTGCTAAAATGCCCCAAAATATACTATAGGAGATGTGCCTAGTTGTCAATTTTTCCTACTCATGTTATATACGATCAAAGTCGTTGTTGTTGCCTACTTGCTTATAGCTTATAACATTGCTTTCTTTAAAATTATTTTTAACGTATTTTCTTGCTCACGTTTTCTAAAACATTCTCTCAAGCTTGACCCGGGACTTGAGCATAAGTCGATATTGTCCGTGAAGTACCAATTTCACATGGGTGATTTGTTTGTTGGGCTAGAACAAGTGCTGCACAATCGTTGTCCTACTCTCGCAACAATGCAATTGTGACATATAGCATCTCAAAAAGTTCATACGATTTGATATAAAATTTGTGAAACCGTTATTATTAGCGTCAATTTGAGTTTTCTTCCATTGATTTTGAGCATAAGCTTGATTAAACTCATTGAGCTTGACGTTTATCTTGTGGGCTTCCTTCATAGTCTCCTGGGTCGCTTATTTCCTTATCAAGACTCTCTTATAGTACATTTATCGACACTTAAATGGCATCAAAACTCTCATGGTAACTCCAATTTCTAGGGTCGTGGTTCGGGACTCGATATTGCTCCTATTGAGCTTATGCTGATTCCAATCTTGTTTCTATCTAGTTGGTTTTTTCGTGGACGTCTTTTTGGTGTATTAGGTCATGCACTTTCTCTCTCGACCCTTTTATGGGGTTAATGGATAACAAGTCACCATCACTTTTACACTCTGTGTAAGTTACAACCTACCCTCTTTTCTAATATGATCACGACTCTTTCTCCTACGAAAATTATTGCCATCCTTAACGATACAGATTTGGGTACCAATAACTTGTGAGCAACAAGTTATTGTATTTCCGTGCTTAAATAAATAAGACAATCGAACAATATTTGTGTAAAAATATATAAAATTAAAATTAATGAGATTAATAAAATAAAATAAAATAAATTTAAAATATAAATTTGCCCAAGAATAATAATAAAAAAAAAACAAAATGTTAACGAGTGGACTAGGTGGACCCGGCCGAGTTAAACCGAGTCAAGTCGAGCCGAGTTGGGATGGGTCACCGTGGGCCACGCCTTCCATCGGCTGGTTCAACTTTTAGGTCAAGTTGAGTTTTCTTTTCCCAGGAATGATTTCTTTTTTTTTTTTTTTTTTTTTTTTTTTTTTTTTTTT
>NW_019268529.1:3124279-3129478 GCF_002738365.1 Cucurbita moschata
TTTTTTTTTTTTTTTTTTTTTTTTTTTTTTTTCTTTTTTGGACTTTTGTTTTTAGTTTTAATTATTAATTCGAAGAAATGGAATTTGACTGGAAGAAGAAGAATCAGTGGAAGAGGGGCAAGTAGATCTGAGGGCTCATAGAACAGAGTCTCATACGGCGGAGATTGAGGGGAGAGATTGAGAGAGAGAAATCCGGCGAACGGTCGGCCGGTTGATTGGATTCTTACGAGAAAAAAAAAAAAATTGAAGGGAGGGCTTTGAATCGTTATGCTGAATGACTGATTTTTCAGCTTTCCGAACGGGCTATCTCAAAAGGAAAATGCCGCGCCCTTATTTCCACAAGCTTGTTCTCTCTTCCACTATCCAAGCTAGGAAATTGGTTCGTTCTTGATTCTTTTCTGTTTGATTTTAACGGGTTTTGCTTCCCTTGCTTGTTTTTTTGAGTAATCAGCCTCGAGTGCTCTTCTTTTTACTGTTTGTTTCTCAGTTTTTCTTGTTCCTTGTGTATTTCTTGCTGAGTTCTTTCGTGTTCAACAAGCTTCAGATGGAATCAAGCTAAAACCTAGATATCTGTGTTCTGTTTTATCAGGGAAGAAGGAAAAACAATTGGGATATACTTGGTTTTGTCGATGATTTACTTACTTTTATGTTAGTTTTGATTAATCAAAGAACTTGTTTGGTCGTAATATGGCTATTATTGTTGAATTTGGAGCTTGACCTTTTCATTTTTCAAGCTTATTAATCATGTTTTTGATTCTTTTTGTTAGTTTCAGCAATCTGAATGCATTGGCTATGCATACTAAATGATTTGCTTCTCAGTAACTTTCTCAATTTTGGACCCCTTCTCTTCAAGTTCTTGCTTCTTAGTCTTTAGGGATGGCATTTTTAGATTTGTTCTAATTTGATATGCATTGTATCATTATGTTCTTATCATAATAATAGATTTTGATTCCTTGGTAATGAGTATTGATATATTTTTCCAGTGTTTCTTAGTGCTGAATTAGTCCAGTTTAGTAGTTGGGATCTTGTCAAAAGCGAACTCCATAGGTCTTTTGTTGTATTGTTATTTTCACTGCTCATCATGTTAAGCTTTTGTTATTCTTGCTAAACGTTATGTTAGCTTACTGCTTTGGG
This sequence comes from Cucurbita moschata, assembly GCF_002738365.1. Lineage (NCBI taxonomy): Eukaryota > Viridiplantae > Streptophyta > Magnoliopsida > Cucurbitales > Cucurbitaceae > Cucurbita > Cucurbita moschata. The sequence continues at coordinate 3,125,414 of NW_019268529.1, forward strand.
TTTGTGTGCTTCTCATAATGCAGTCTATGCTATCACTTATTTTTGCTTGGTTTTCTTGGCCTAGGCTTTCCATGTTATGCAATTTATCTGTTGGCTGCAGCCACTTTAGAGGATTTTTGTTTTTAAAATCATAGATCAAGTGTTCTACTATTTCCCCTTTTCAATTATGCCGCATTTCCCTTTGGCTTTGTGAGATCCCACATTGGTTGGAGAGGAGAACGAAACATTCTTTATAAGGGTGTGGAGACCTCTCCCTAGCAGACGTGTTTTAAAAACCTTGAGGGGAAGCCCGAACAGGAAAGCCCAAAGAAGACAATATCTACTAGCAGTGGGTTTGGGCTGTTACAAATGGTATTAGAGCCAGACTCTAGGCAGTGTGCCAGTGAGAATGTTGGTCTCTTAAGGGGGTGGATTGTGAAATCCCGCATCGGTTGGAGAGGGAAACGAAACGTTTCTTATAAGGGTGTGGAAACCTCTCCCTACTGGACGTGTTTTAAAACATTGGGGGGAAGCTCGGGAGGGAAGACTTAGTTTGTTGAATGGTAATAGTGCCTGCAGTCATCTTGTTGAATATGTTGGAATGGTGTTATGTTTCTGTATTATCGATCATTTATGTGACGCCGTTACTGCTCAATATTTTTGCAGAGAATCCCGGAAAGTTTCCTCCGGATGATCAGGGATGATCTTTCTGCAGTTGCAACACTTACTGTTCCTGATGGCCATGTTTGGCGTGTGGGGTTGAGGAAAGCTGATAATAAGTTTTGGTTTGAAGATGGTTGGCATGGATTTCTTGAGCATTACTCGATAAGGGTCGGGTTTTTGTTAGTATTCAGATATGAGGGAAACTCATCATTCTGTATTTTTATCTTTAATCTTAATACATCTGAGATAAACTACCAATCTGCTGCTCTCGGTGGTAATCAAAGGAACAATTACAGCATTCAAAACCGAATCTTTGAAGAAATGGAGGATTATGACATTCCTGAAGCCATTCCTTCCAATCAGCCTTTGAACTCGGGTTTTTTACGAAACAAGCTATTTGGTGATGAATGGAATCTGCACCAATCAAAATCTGCAAGTACGTTGCAATCCAAATATTTACCTACTCGAGATATCGGGGTTCAGTTTAGTGCTGTGGAGGTTAAAAAGTCTGCAGATGAGGTGAGATTCCAGAATTTGGGTGATGATGCACACAGAATTAAAAAAAGTGGAGGCAAGAAGCGGAAACTTGATTCTAGTATGCTCCTGTCCCATTGTTTCACATTTTAGCATTGTAAATCTATGAATTATCTTACCCAATATTTTACGATCTGTAGGCGAGCATCGTCTGTCTGCTCATAGTGAAGATTTCGGTGACAATCGCTTTAGATTTTATGAAAGTGCTTCTGCTAGAAAGAGAACTGTGACAGCAGAAGAAAGAGAAAGAGTTGTCAACGGTGCAAAAGCGTTCGAGCCCGCCAATCCCTTCTGTAGGGTCGTCTTGCGACCATCTTATCTATACAGGGGTTGCATAATGGTAAGATTTTTGGGTTATTGAAATATCTAATATGGGAGCTTTACAATTGAATTATGTGAGCACTAACTATGATAGTCTGCACTCTACTTTTACAGTATTTGCCATCTTGCTTTGCTGAAAAGAATCTAAGTGGGGTTTCAGGATTCATCAAACTTCAGACACCGGATGGGAGACAGTGGCCGGTCCGGTGTCTTTATAAAGTTGGTCGGGCCAAGTTAAGTCAGGGATGGTATGAATTTTGCCTGGAAAATAATTTAGGGGAGGGCGACGTTTGTGTGTTTGAGCTTCTGAGGGTGAGAGAAATCGTGCTCAAAGTTACCATGTTTCGTGTCATTGAAGACGGTAGACGAATGGTAAACCCGAATCCTCCCAGCATGATGAATCCACACTCGCTACAAAGTGCTAGCCAAATTAAGCTGATCAGAAACTAATGGTCGACAGTTCCAGGTTACCCTATTGTATCAAATCTTTCTCTTTTCTTTTTTTCTTTATTTGTGGTAGCCTGTTGCTTCTGATCTCTTCTTGTGGAATTGGCTGTTGTTTGATGTTTATAGCTTTCCAGGATGATTAAGTTGAAAAAAAGATCCAATTAGAGTTTACTTATTAAAAGCTGAATTGACTTTAGTTGTAAATAGATTTCAAATTTTTGTTGATAGCAATCGAGACAAGAGCATTAGTTCTTTATGTTGAGCCTTTATTCAATGCTTAGATTTACATTATCTCAACAACTTCAACTTTTTATGGGCGAAGTGATTGATAAGATAGGATCAAAGGAAGAGTTGCTCTTTCTCAGTTGCTTAGGTTTTATGGGATGGTTGCCCCTAGCTATGCTAGTGGCTATGGTATGACAAACCAAACCACCCTGTTCGGCGAAATGTTTGTGAGATCCTACATCGGTTGGAGAGGAGAACGAAACACCCTCCATAAGGGTGTGGAAACATTTCCCTTGCAGACGCTTTTTAAAGCCCTTGAGGGAAAGCCCGAAAGGATTAGGCCAAAGAGGACAATATCTGCTAGCGGTGGGCCTAGGCCGTTACAATTGTAATAGAGCCAGAGACCGGACGATGTGTCAGTGAGGAGGCTGTTTCCCAAAGGAGTAGACATGAGGCGCTGTGCCAGAAAGGATGCTGGGCTCTGTAGGGGTGTGGATTTGGTGGGTGTCCCACATTGATTGGAGAAAGGAACGAGTGCCAGCGAGGACAGCGGGTGGATTGTGAGATCCCACACCGGTTGAGGAGGAAAACGAAACACCCTTTATAAGGATGTAGAAACCTCTCCCTAGCATACGTGTTTTAAAAACTTTGAGGGGAAGCCCGAAAGGGGAAGCCCAAAGAGGACAATATCTCCTAGCGGTGGGCCTACTACCGTGACAGATCCGTCTTGTTTTGTTCTGAATACTCTTGTAGTGTACTTTAGCTAGATTAAAGTAGCAGCAATCATTTCTGAGTTTAAAGTAAAACCTTTCTCTTATTGTGATTTCTGGGTTCATTCTGAATGGGTCTTGTCATGGGCTTGAGCTAGAACAGAGTAGCAACAATCAAGACACTCAATTTAGGTCAGTGTGTTGAAAAGGGAGAGATATTAAGCTATCGAAACTTGTTATTTATAATCTATTTCTGTTCAAAAGCTGAAGAACAGAAAATTAAAAGAATTGAAAAGCCAAAAGGCAAAAGCAAAAGAAAAATTGGTTGGTCTATTAGTTTATGCTTTGTTGTTCAAATATTCTTTATAATCTTAAAAGGTTCAAAGAGTCATGTCTAAGATGGAATTTGATGGGATATGGAATAGATTAGTTCATAGCGTTTTAGGGTTCTTGTTGGTTGGATGAATTTTTATCTTGGTGATAGCGTTTTAGACCCGACGAAGCTCTAAGGATTAAATTTGCAGTTCTCTCGTATCGTTACTTTAAGATTATATTTGTTTAATCTACGTGATTATTTGATATGGTTGATCCGATCCACGGTTCTTGTTGGTTGGACGAATTTTTATCTTAATGATAGTGTTTAAATTCTATCTTATCGTTATTTAAGATTGCATTTGTTTATTTTGCCTGACTATTCGATTTAGTTGACCCGATCAAGATCATCAGATAAACATTTCTCATGTGTTATGAGTAAGTTGACGTGTGGATTAAATGACTACGATCGCATATGATTATCAAAGTCTATTTAGTTTTATTTTTTAAAAAAATTAATTAGTAGACATTGTTTCACAATTTCAATTATATAAACAATTTCTAATATCTCAATAATAATAATAATAATATTAATATTAATATATTAATCAAGTATTTATTGGCAACCTATTTAATTTCTACCCACTAAGAGCACAAAATTAGAATAAATTCAAGAGCAATAAATACAAAATAAGGCTAGTAATATCCAGGGGTGTACATTCAACCCGACAACCTGGACCAACCCAATCCGAACTGTTGGATTGGGTTGGGTTCATTTTTCTGAACTCGAATTGAATTGGTTCGGTTTTGGGTTGATGTCAAAAAAAAAAAAAAAAAAAAAAAAAAAAAAAAAAAAAAAAAAAAAAAAAAAAAA